>NC_092101.1:36361696-36486696 GCF_045679555.1 Salvelinus alpinus | reverse complement strand
AGCAATTTATATAGGCCTATATACTGTAACTCTTACACACAGGTGTCAGGATATTTGCCTTGCATTGGCATATAGACACAAGCACCACATATTAAAAACATTTGAAACCAAAATGGCTGTTCAAGAAGTGGAGCCATGAAACCTTTAGGCTAATCAATTTGTCACTTCCCCCTCCTACTCATGTTAGCTCAAGAGCCCTGCTGTCAAACTGCACATATATATGGACAGAGAGAGGGGGGGATACTAAGGTGAAAGGGTGTGAATAGTTAACGTACAGGGAGGCAGGAAGAGACTGAGAGACAGAGAGAATAGGGAGGAAATGGAGTTTAAAAGGGGCCAAGAGAGATGCCTATACATCTGAGCTATAACACGTATAGAACATGTGTCCATACCGCTGGTACTAAACACCAGGCTTAACCTGGTGTTTAGTACTGGCGTTGCAGTAGGACGTGTGTTTTTGTCTATGTCTTATCCCGTGTCTTATCCTGTGTAAATAGCCGGTCTTTTTCGAGTAATATCTTAATCTCACTTTCTATCTACGAACTAAATATACTTTCCTGCCACCCGCCTCACCCAATGTGGTACGGATCTGCTATTTTTATTCCTTATAACTGGAACTTCCATCAGGAGCTAGCCAGCTAACTAGATACTAGTCTTTGTTAGCCACGGTAAGCAGTCTTCACCTTTTTCCCGGTCATCAGCCAGTCTTAGCTCGGACAACACCTGCAAGTCTGCACAGCGCGATATCAACCTAGAGCATATCGGACTGCTTCTCTCTACCATATCACCAGATTCCTGCCGCTCCGGATCATTACACTGGATCATCGCAGCTGCAAACGAGTGGCTGCTGTTAGCTAACGCCTCTGTTCCGAAACAAGCACCAGCTAGCCTTGAGCTAACCTCGAGCTAGGCCCATATACCAGCTAATTCTAGGGCTACAATGCCTCCTTTGCCTTTATTGTTGACACAAAGCCCCGCCGATCCATCATGACTGGACTACCAATGTGATCGCCCGATGTGGTCTCAACAGGATATTCTGTTACGATGTCGCCGAAGAACCATCTACTAGCCCCGGCCCGCTAGCTTTTCTGAAAGCTGTATCCCCTGCTCGCCTAGCATCACTACCGAACGGCACCCTGACTCACCTATTGCTGCTCTTTAGATCCTATGATCACTCGGCTGCACAGCTGATGCCCCCTGGACTGTTTCAATAACACGGTACGTCATTTTGTTTACCTGTCGGCCCCAGCCTCGAACTCAGGTCCTGTATGTACCTAACTGACCCGCTCTGCCCATTCATCACCATTTACCCGTTGTTGTCTTAGCTCTCCTGATCAACACCTGTGATTGCTTTATGCCTCTCTCTAATGTCAATATGCCTTGTCTACTGCTGTCTTGGCTAGTTCTTATTGTTTTATTTCACTGTAGATCCCTCAGTCCCGCTCAAAATGCCTCAGATACCTCTTTTGTCCCACTCCACACACATGCAGAGACCTCACCTGTCTTAATTGGTGCCTCCAGAGACGAAACCTCTCTCATCGTCACTCAACGCCTAGGTTTACCTCCACTGTAATCACATCCTACCATATCCTTGTCTGTACATTATGCCTTGAATCTATTCTACCACGCCCAGAAATCTGCTCCTTTTATTCTCTGTCCCCAACGCACTAGACGACCAGGTCTTATAGCCTTTAGCAGTACCCTTATCCTACTCCTCCTCTGTTCCTCTGGTGATGTAGAGGTTAACCCAGGTCCTGTAGCCTCAGTTCCACTCCTATTCCCCAGGTGCTATCATTTGTTGACTTCTGTAACCGTAAAAGCCTTGGTTTCATGCATGTTAACATCAGAAGCCTCCTCCCTAAGTTTGTTTTATTCACTGCTTTAGCACACTCCGCCAACCCTGATGTCCTAGCCGTGTCTGAATCCTGGTTTAGGAAGGTCACCAAAAAGTCTGACATTTCCATCCCCAACTACAACATTTTCTGCCAAGATAGAACTGCCAAAGGGGGTGGAGTTGCAATCTACTGCAGAGATAGCCTGCAGAGTTATGTCATGCTATCCAGGTCTGTGCCCAAACAGTTCAAGCTTCTACTTTTAAAAATCCACCTTTCCAGAAATAAGTCTCTCACTGTTGCCGCTTGTTAAAGATCCCCCTCAGCCCCCAGCTGTGCCCGAGACATCATATGTGAATTAATTGCCCCCCATTTATCTTCAGAGTATGTACTGTCAGGTGACCTAAACTGGGATATGCTTAACACCCCGGCCGTCCTACAATCTAAGCTAGATGCCCTCAATCTCACACAAATTATCATGGAACCTACCAGGTACAACCCTAAATCCGTAAACATGGGCACCCTCAGAGATATCATCCTGACCAACCTGCCCTCTAAATACACCTCTGCTGTCTTCAACCAGGATGTACGCGATCACTGCCTCATTGCCTGCGTCCGTAATAGGGCTAAGGTCAAACGACCACCCCTCATCCCTGTCAAACGCTCCCTAAAACACTTCAGCGAGCAGGCCTTTCTAATCAATCTGGCCCAGGTATCCTGGAAGGATATTGACCTCATTCTGTCAGTAGAGGATGCCTGGTTATTCTTTAAAAGTGCTTTCCTCACCATCTTAAATAAGCATGCCCCATTCAAAAAATGTTTAACTAAGAACAGATATAGCCCTTGGTTCACTCCAAACATGACTGCCCTTGACCAGCACAAAAACATCCTGTGGCGTACTGCATTAGCATTGAATAGCCCCAGCGATATGCAACTTTTCGGGGAAGTTAGGAACCAATATACACAGGCAGTTAGGAAAGCAAAGGCTAGCTTTTTCAAACAGAAATGTGAATCCTGTAGCACAAACTCCAAAAGGTTCTGGGACACTGTAAAGTCCATGGAGAATAAGAGCACCTCCTCCCAGCTGCCTACTGCACTGAGGCTAGGAAACACTGTCACCACTGATAAATCTACGATAATTGAGAATTTCAATAAGCATTTTTCTACGGCTGGCCATGCTCTCCACCTGGCTACCCCTACCCCGGTCAACAGCTCTGCACCCCCCACACCAACTTGCCCAAGCCTCCCCCATTTCTCCTTCACCCAAATCCAGATAGCTGATGTTCTGAAAGAGCTGCAAATCTGGACCCCTACAAATCAGCTGGGCTAGACAATTTGGACCCTCTCTTTCTAAAATTATCCGCCGCATTGTTGCAACCCCTATTACTAGCCTGTTCAACCTCTCTTTCTAATCTTCTGAGATCCCTAAAGATGGGAAAGCTGCCGCGGTCATCCCTCTATTCAAAGGGGGAGACACTCTAGACCCAAACTGTTACAGACCTATATCTATCCTACCCTGTCTTTCTAAAGTCTTCGAAAGCCAAGTTAACAAACAGATCACCGACCATTTCGAATCCCACCGAACATTCTCCGCTATGCAATCTGGTTTCCGAGCTGGTCATGGGTGCACCTCAGCCACGCTGAGGTGCACCCACGCAATTTAATAACTGAACACTAAGAATGCAAAAATAACAACGTGAATGATACAAAACGAAAACGAAACAGTCCCGTATGGTGAAAACACAAACACAGGAAAACAACCACCCACAAAACACAAAGGAAAACAGGCTACCTAAATATGGCTCCCAATCAGAGACAACGACTGACACCTGCCTCTGATTGGGAACCATACTAGGCCTAAGGTCTAAGGTCAGAACGTGACAGTACCCCCCACCCCCCCCAAAGGTGCGGACTCCGACCGCAAAACCTGAACCTATAGGGGAGGGTCTGGGTGGGCATTTACCGCGGTGGCGGCTCTGGAGCGGGATGAGGACCCCACTCCACCATAGTCTCGGCCCCCTTCTGTGATACCTTAGGAGCGGCGACCCTCGTCACCGACCCTGGATTCGAGACCCTAGTAAAGGGCACCACTGGACTGAGGGGCACCTCTGGACTGGAGGGAGACTCTGGCAGATCCGGACTGGAGGGAGACTCTGGCAGATCCGGACTGGAGGGAGACTCTGGCAGATCCGGACTGGAGGGAGACTCTGGCAGATCCGGACTGGCGGGCGGCTCAGGCAGATCCGGACTGGCGGGCGGCTCAGGCAGATCCGGACTGGCGGGCGGCTCAGGCGGCTCAGGACAGACGGGCTGCTCTGGAGGGTCCGAACTGGAGGGACACACAGGAGACTTGGTTCTTAGAACAGGCGCAGTACTCACCAGGCTGGAGACATCTACTGGAGGCCTGGTCCTTGGAGGAGGCACAGGATAGACCGGTCCGTGGAGGCGCACTGGAGGTCTCGAACTAAGGGCCTGAACAACCCGTCCTGGCTGGATGTTGATTTTAGCCCAGCACTTGCGGGGCGCAGGCACAGGACGCACTGGGCTGTGCAGACCCACGAGAGACACAGTGCGTAGGGCTGGTGCCATATAACACGGACCGAGGAGACGCACTGGAGACCAGATGCGCTGTGCAGGCTTCATCGCACCTGGCTCGATGCCCACTCTAGCCCGGCCGATACGAGGAGCGGCAATGTAGCGCACCGGGCTATGCGTGCGCACTGGGGATATCGTGCGCTTCTCCGCATAACACGGTGCCTGCCCGGACCACCTCTCTCCACGGTAAGCACGGGGAGTTGGCTCAGGTCTCCTATCTGACTTAGCCACACTCCCCGTGTGCCTAAGGCAGCGCAGCGTGGTAAGTGACCATATTCAATTTAATAACTGAACACTAAGAATGCAAAAATAACAACGTGAATGATACAAAACGAAACAGTCCCGTATGGTGAAAACACAGAGACAGGAAAACAACCACCCACAAAACACAAAGGAAAACAGGCTACCTAAATATGGCTCCCAATCAGAGACAACGACTGACACCTGCCTCTGATTGGGAACCATACTAGGCCAAACACATAGATATATAACCATAGAACAAAACATAGAAAAACAACATAGAATGCCCACCCCAACTCACGCCCTGACCAAACTCAAATAAAGACATAAAAGGGGCCTCCCGGGTGGCGCAGTGGTCTAGAGCACTGCATCGCAGTGCTATGCTGCGCCACCAGAGTCTGGGTTTGCGCCCAGGCTCTGTCGCAGCCGGCCGCGACCGGGAGGTCCGTGGGGCGACGCACAATTGGCTTAGCGTCGTCCGGGTTAGGGAGGGTTTGGCCGGTAGGGATATCCTTGTCTCATCGCGCTCCAGCGACTCCTGTGGCGGGCCGGGCGCAGTGCACGCTAACCGAGGGGGGCGGGTGCACGGTGTTTCCTCCGACACATTGGTGCGGCTGGCTTCCGGGTTGGAGGCGCGCTGTGTTAAGAAGCAGTGCGGCTTGGTTGGGTTGTGCTTCGGAGGACGCATGACTTTCGACCTTCGTCTCTCCCGAGCCCGTACGGGAGTTGTAGCGATGAGACAAGATAGTAATTACTAGCGATTGGATACCACGAAAATTGGGGAGAAAAGGGGATAAAAAATTTAAAAAAATAATAATAATAAAATAAATAAATAAAGACATAAAAAAGGAACTAAGGTCAGAACGTGACACCACCCAGCTACCTCATCCCAATATTTGTATTTTTTTTTCTTCTCCTTTGCACCCCAGTATCTCTACTTGCACATTCATCTTCTGCACTTCTATCACTCCAGTGTTTAATTGCTAAATTGTAATTATTTCGCCAATATGGCCTATTTATTGCCTTACCTCCCTAATCTTACTACATTTGAACACACTGTATATAGACTTTTCTATTGTGTTATTGACTGTACGTTTGTTTATCCCATGTGTAACTCTGTGTTGTTTGTGTTGTACTGCTTTGCTCTATCTTGACCAGGTCGCAGTTGTAAATGAGAACTTGTTCTCAACTGCCCTACCTGGTTAAATAAAGGGGAAATAAAATATAATAACCTGAACAGTGTAAATCTGAGCTTTATGGGCTGTGTTAGCTTTAGGTAATCGCTCACATTGACAACACACAGCAGGTGTGTTTGCGTATGTATGTATGTGTATGTATGTGTATACAGTGGGGAGAACAAGTATTTGATACACTGCCGATTTTGCAGGTTTTCCTACTTACAAAGCATGTAGAGGTCTGTACTTTTTATCATAGGTACACTTCAACTGTGAGAGACGGAATCTAAAACAAAAATCCAGAAAATCACATTGTATGATTTTTAAGTAATTAATTTGCATTTTATTGCATGACATAAGTATTTGATCACCTACCAACCAGTAAGAATTCCGGCTCTCACAGACCTGTTAGTTTTTCTTTAAGAAGCCCTCCTGTTCTCCACTCATTACCTGTATTAACTGCACCTGTTTGAACTCGTTACCTGTATAAAAGACACCTGTCCACACGCTCAATCAAACAGACTCCAACCTCTCCACAATGGCCAAGACCAGAGAGCTGTGTAAGGACATCAGGGATAAAATTGTAGACCTGCACAAGGCTGGGATGGGCTACGGGACAATAGGCAAGCAGTTTGGTGAGAAGGCAACAACTGTTGGCGCAATTATTAGAAAATGGAAGAAGTTCAAGATGACGGTCAATCACCCTCGGTCTGGGGCTCCATGCAAGATATCACCTCGTGGGGCATCAATGATCATGAGGAAGGTGAGGGATCAGCCCAGAACTACACGGCAGGACCTGGTCAATGACCTGAAGAGAGCTGGGACCACAGTCTCAAAGAAAACCATTAGTAACACACTACGCCGTCATGCATTAAAATCCTGCAGCGCACGCAAGGTCCCCCTGCTCAAGCCAGCGCATGTCCAGGCCCGTCTGAAGTTTGCCAATGACCATCTGGATGATCCAGAGGAGGAATGGGAGAAGGTCATGTGGTCTGATGAGACAAAAATATAACTTTTTGGTCTAAACTCCACTCGCTGTGTTTGGAGGAAGAAGAAGGATGAGTACAACACCAAGAACACCATCCCAAACGTGAAGCATGGAGGTGGAAACATCATTCTTTGGGGCTGCTTTTCTGCAAAGGGGACAGGACGACTGCACCGTATTGAGGGGAGGATGGATGGGGCCATGTATCGCGAGATCTTGGCCAACAACCTCCTTCCCTCAGTAAGAGCATTGAAGATGGGTCGTGGCTGGGTCTTCCAGCATGACAACGACCCGAAACACACAGCCAGGGCAACTAAGGAGTGGCTCCGTAAGAAGCATCTCAAGGTCCTGGAGTGGCCTAGCCAGTCTCCAGACCTGAACCCAATAGAAAATCTTTGGAGGGAGCTGAAAGTCCGTATTGCCCAGCGACAGCCCCGAAACCTGAAGGATCTGGAGAAGGTCTGTATGGAGGAGTGGGCCAAAATCCCTGCTGCAGTGTGTGCAAACCTGGTCAAGAACTACAGGAAACGTATGATCTCTGTAATTGCAAACAAAGGTTTCTGTACCAAATATTAAGTTCTGCTTTTCTGATGTATCAAATACTTATGTCATGCAATAAAATGCAAAGGAATTACTTAAAAATCATACAATGTGATTTTCTGGATTTTTGTTTTAGATTCCGTCTCTCACAGTTGAAGTGTACCTATGATAAAAATTACAGACCTCTACATGCTTTGTAAGTAGGAAAACCTGCAAAATCGGCAGTGTATCAAATACTTGTTCTCCCCACTGTATATGTGTGTGTATGTGGGTGGGGGGGTGAGAGAGACATAATATGACATTTAAAATGTCTTTATTCCTTTGGAGCTTTGGTGAGTGTAATATTTACTGTTAATTTGTATTGTTTATTTCACATTTGTTTATTATCTATTTCACTTGCTTTGGTAATGTAAACATATGTTTCCCATGCCAATAAAGCCCCTTCAATTGAATTGAATTGAGAGAGAGATGGGGGTTGGAGAGGGAGAGAAAGGGGTGGGAGGGAGAGAGGGGATGTGGAGAGGGAGAGAGAGAGAGAGAGACAGAAAGAGACAGAAAGAGACAGAGACAGAGAAAGAGAACTATGGTAAAACAACATTACTCTGTACATCTCAATTTTTTTCAGTGAAGCTGTTTCTTGTGTGAGGCAAATAGCAATTTTCTGAGCTGTATATTATTAATCTATAATCAATCTCAATGCTCTTTCAACGAAGGCTGTTTAACCTTATCCTGATAGCATTTTTGCTTGAATTAGGCTCTGTAAGTTTACACTGACCAGAAACATTCTCTAACTGTAAGCAGCACTGTTTATGTATTTTGTTGGCCCATTCACTCAGAATTGCTGGAAACAATTTTGTTTTGGAAACACAACCAGAGGGGAATTATATACCTGAAGCAGCTGTAACTCTATCCAGACATTATGCTCCAGCCATGTATACTCTACTGTGCGATTGGCTCCAGTTTGAGCATAGGCCTATTCCTACTGTAAACCAAATCATGAAACACACTGCATATTATTTGAGTTAAGACCGTGAAAGCAGACGAACATCTTCAATAGGATAGGCATGTTTCCCTTGATATAGCATACCACGTTGAGAAACATGATGAACGTCTAGTTCTGACATGAGACTGTAAAGGCTATAGTTGCAGCCGAGATCTAGAGGGACTGGATGAGATGTATTTACGAGTTGGAGTAATAAGATATGTATAATGACATGTTAATTGATATAGGCCTACTGTGGTGGATAAGCTAAAGTATTCTGTTAACATGGTTCAGAGTTTTGCGGAATGAATTCCTGCTCATCAACAGGGTCATGATAGCTTGGTATGCGCTCTATTTCTCTCCAATACACAAATATTCGCTTTGCATTGTTGCCTATAGGTTTTCGAGTAGGTAGGAATGTTATGCGTCATTTTCTGTACGTTTACCGGTGGGTTGGAACGTTAATTAAATCGTATATACAGATTACTTAGATTACTTACTATAGACCTGCTGTATGGGAGTAGGCTAGGCCTATGCCACCATGTTCGGCCGTTCCCGGGTGAATGCATTTAACCATGACAGATTTTGATTAAATAACCGCCATCGCAAATGAGCAGTAGCAACAAGGTGGATTTATTGCGAGGAAGAAAATTACCTGGGAAATATAAATACATAATCTACTGATGATATAGGCTACTGTGGTGTTTTTTTTCCAGAAAGAGGAAACAGGGCACATGTAATTTATTAACCTCCATCAGAAACTCATTAAATCAGACGAGTGTTGTGTTTGGTTCCAGCGCGCGTGGAACGTAGCCCGGTGTCCCCTCTGTACCTATGGGTCGTGGAAGGGTCTGATCGTGACTTATAATGAGTTGAGAGAAAGTCTATTTGAGGTATGCTAAGGAGTAAGGTCAGGGGTGAGATAACGGGCAATGGACATCAGTGGCCGCTGTCTGAACGCAACGGTTGAGATGCGCAAACTTGGTCAGGTTTTTATGGAAAGGAAGGGAACATCTTTCCCCAAGAAAATATAAAATATGGGGCGCTGCTTTGCGTATGTGAGAAAAAAACAGGCCTAAGTAGTATCAAAAGGGTAATCATTGGAGCACGTCTCGCTCACTCGCTCGCTTTCTCTCTCTCTCTCTATCTATATATTTCGCTCTCTATTAGACACACATACGACGTGAAACAAACAAACAAGACACAGAAACACAGCATCCAAGACAGTCTGTTTAGTATCCTCACCACAACAGACCAGACTCCACAGGTGCATCTCTTGACTTGAAGCCAGGTGCTCAGAGTCGCTGTGTTCCGGGTACTGCACCTCACGCATGCCGCGTCTTGCGTGACCAAGGTGATAATTACGCACTGACTGCGTGTTTACTGAAGTCTCGAGCTATCTCCTGACGTGGGAAAATTTCAACGTGTGTTAAAGAATGCAGACACATTAAAAATAGCGTTCCAGAATGCGCTCATCGTTCTATCTGTCTGGTAGTAGGCTGAGGTAGGAGTCTCATGGCACGGTCAGTGTACTGACAAGTGATTTTGGAGTGAGGCCGTGAGAGAAAGCCACAGCAAACACAAATATACAGACAGTGCGTAACCGATGCCGTGTGTGCGTGTGCGTGTGCGTGTGTGTGTGTGTTAGAGTGTGTATTTGTGTGAGAAATGTGCGCATCCAGCCAGCAGAACCAACCGCGGGTCGCGCGGGCTTGTTTGCCTGCCCGGTGAACCCGGTAACGCACACAGGCAGGCAGCGGAGCGCGAAGGAATATTTCACATTCATCCTAAGTCCAAATAGCCTCCGGGCTGCGAAGAGGTGTGGCGGAGAAGACAGTTTAATGATTATCACTCACCCCGGGCCAAGCTCATAACTCATGTAACTTTCCGACCTTTTGCTGCGTCGTTACCCCTGCTTAGAGAGAGAGAGATTGAGATTTTCCCTTTTGTACTTTAACTATTTGCACATCATTACAACACTGTATATATACATAATATGACATTTGAAATGTCTTTATTATTTTGGAACTTTTGTGAGTGTAATGTTTACTGTTCCTTTTTATTGTTTATTTCACTTTTGTTTATTATCTATTTCACTTGCTTTGGCAATGTAAACATACGTTTTCCATGCCAATAAAGCCCTTAAATTTAAATTGAATTGACTTGAGAGAGAGAGAGAGAGAGAGAGAGAGAGAGCGAGAGAGCGAGAGAGTGAAGAGGGGTTGACCATAGGAGAGAGTGGTACAGGACAGATATTAGTCTGTAATTCTAGAAGCGAGAGCGTGATAAAAACATATGTACTGATGAGATAAATAATGGTGATATAGGCTATAGGTCTAGAGTTAAAAATCTCAGAGCACCCATATCGCCAAGTGTTCTCATCACTCTCCTGGTCTCGTTCGTATAAGCTACTGCATGTCAAGCACTAACCCACTGGGCACAAACGTCAATTCAACGTTTTGTTTCCCTTTCATTTGAACTTCTGTTCCATTCTGTGAACTATACATGACCTTTCAGGTAATCCTCGCTTTGCAAATGCAGGGCTTGCCTTTATTTTAACCCGAGTTTACATATTGCATTACTATGGAGCTAACCTAAACCCATCTATTTTTACTGTGTTGTCATCTCGGTATTGACTCAGCAGTACTTCCCCTTTCCAGAGAAGTCATATGTTGAGGGAGGAGTCCCCAACACCTTGTATTATCATGGGGCCTGAACTTAAGAATGTAAAATGTACTTTAGGATTAGGCTACAAACGGTGTGTGTGTGTGTGTGTGTGTGTGTGTGTGTGTGTGTGTGTGTGTGTGTGTGTGTGTGTGTGGGTGTGGGTGTGGGTGTGTGGGTGTGTGTGTGTGGGTGTGTGTGTGTGTGTGTGTGTGTGTGTATGCATGCGTGTGTTTTATGCACAACCTTTGATATAGCTCTTAAGCTTTGTGGGAGGGGAGATGTTGTTATTCTTTGAACAAACGATGGGAGGAACTTTGAGAGCTCCTAACATTAAAGACAGATTAAGATGGCTGATAGACACAACAGAAGAGGGGATGATTCAAAGACTTCTTTCCTCTTTTGTTGTTCTTTGTTCTGTTCAAGAGAAATTTGCATACGAACTTCCCACAACTTTCTGTGAATGGTGCAGGATAGTTGCTTGGCTTTGGAACATTCTCAACACATTTAAGGAACTTGACAAAAAAGCGTTATTTTCCTGGTATTTTATTACTTCAAACATGGTTACAATTCATTTCAATATTGGTAATGTTCTCGGAATGTTCTCCAACTGGTGGGAATTTCAGTACTTCAGCATAAGGATTTCCTACAGGTTTCCTCATGGGTCTATTCAAATGTAATTGTTCCGAGAACGTTAAGAAAACTTTCCATGAAAACCACAAGAAAACTTTAAAAGTTCTAAGAATGTAATTTAAAAACATATACATTCCGTTCTCAGCATAAACAAAACTCTTATCTTCTACCTTGTTGAGTATGTTCAGGTGTGTTGGCGGGCCCATTCAATGGTCACACCTGATCTTAATGACTGCTTGTTTCCTTTGAAATGGGGTCTCTTTGAATAGACTAAAATGAACAGCTTTGTATGACTTTAAAAAAACATGGCACGCTATCTCCATCCTGCTTGTGCAGTGGACTAATTCCATGGATAAAGAACAGAAGATCATAAATTCGAATCTCACTGACACTGTGTGACAATAAAAAATACATGTGTTTGCATGATTAATGCCTAAGCAAATGAATTTCCTTGTGTCCTATCTGTGCTTGGAGTTAAGAACAGTTAACACAAACTAAGCTACACTACATGACCAATGTGGACACCTGCTTGTTGAACATGTCATTCTAAAATCATGGGCATTAAACATGGATTTGGTCCCCCCTTTGCTGCTATAAATAACAGCCTCCACTCTTCTGGGAAGGATTTCCACTAGATGTTGGAACATTGCTGCGGGGACTTGATTCCATTTAGCCACAGGCGCATTAGTGAGGTCGGGCACTGATGTTGGGCGATTAGGCCTCGCTCGGAGTCGACGTTCCAATTCATCCCAAAGGTATTTGATGGGGTTGAGGTCAAGGCTCTGTGCAGGCCAATCAAGTTCTTCCACACCGATCTCGACAAACCATTTATGTATGGACCTCGCTTTGTGCACGGGGGCAACATGCTGAAACAGGAAAGGGCCTTCCCTAAACTTTTGCCACAAAGTTGGAAGCACAAAATCGTCTAGAATGTCATCGTATGCTGTGGCGTTAAGATTTCCTTTCCCTGGAACTAAGGGGCCTAGCCTGAACCATGAAAAACAGCCCTAGACCATTTTTCCTCCTCCACCAAACTTTACAGTTGGCACCATGCATTGGGGCAGGTAGTGTTCTCCTGGCAGCCCCCAAACCCAGATTTGCCCGTCGGACTGCCAGATGGTGAAGCCTGATTCATCACTCCAGAGAACGCATTTCCACTGCTCCAGAGTCCAATGGCGGCAAGCTTTAACACCACTCCAGCCGATGCTTGGTATTGCCTATGGTGATCTTAGGCTGGTGTTGGCTTGGCCATGAAAACCTATTTTATGAAGCTACCGACGAACAGTTCTTGTGCTGACGTTGATTCCAGAGGCAGTTTGGAACTCGGTAGTGAATGTTGCAACTGAGGGCAGATGACTTTTACACTTTATGTGCTTTAGAAATTGCCGGTCCCGTTCTGTAAGCATGTGTGGCCTTCTACTTCACTGGTGAGACGTTTTTGTTCCTAGACGTTTCCACTTCACAATAACAACACTTACAGTTGACAGGGCAGCTCTAACAGGTCAGAAATTTGACGAACTGACTTGTTGGAAGGGTGACATCCTATGACGGTGCCATGTTGAAAGTCACTGAGCTCTTCAGTACATTCTACTGCCGATGTTTGTTTATGGAGATTGCATGGCTGTTTGCTAGATTTTATACATCTGTCAGTGACGGGTGTGGCTGAAATAGCCGAATCCACTAATTTAAAGGGGTGTCCACCTACTTTTGGCCATGTAATGTAGCAGTGTTATAAAACTTCTTATTGAAATATGTTCTCAGAACTTTAATTACTTTCAAATAACCTATCATTTTCATTCTCAGAATGTTAATTAAACCTCCCATGAAAACTTTCAGAAAACCATAGTAAAACGTAGTACATAGTAGAACCTCCTTGCAACCTAAAAATGTTTGTTCGCAGAACAGGCAATATTTTTACTTCCATTCTCAGAATGTTTAAAATTCTTTCCATTTTATGTTCCCACAACTTCCAAGGAACCAAATGTGCCAGCTGGGTGGTTATTATGCAAAGACAGGAAATGTTAGATTAGACCTCGAGCAAGGTGTTTTAGTTCAGAACCACCGTAAATGTATCGATTAAATATAATTGTAAATCAATTTAAGAGTGACCTGAGATTCTCTACAAACATAAACATGACAAACGTAAACACATCTGTGTGTGCCTGTCTGGTAAATGCACCCCATCTCACGCTAAACTCTTTTCTGGTACACAATCTACAGTCATGCAGGTGAGTCACTCACTCAGGTGTGTGTGTGTGTGTGTGTGTGTGTGTGTGTGTGTGTGTGTGTGTGTGTGTGTGTGTGTGTGTGTGTGTGTGTGTGTGTGTGTGTGTGTGTGTGTGTGTGTGTGTGTGTGTGTGTGTGTGTGTGTGTGTGTGTGTGTGTGTGTGTGTGTGTGTGAGAGAGAGAGAGATTGGAGCTCTCTAGAATATATGAACAATACACATAGTTCTTCTCCCCTCCTCCTTCTAACTTTAGCTTTCTATGTGTTTATTTTTGTTTTACATACTCCTGTGTGGCACAGAGGAGCGTGCAATCATAAATCCCTCAATCGCTTCAATGGATTTGAGATTACTCTGAGTTTGAGACGCTAGACCACGCCCCCCGTGGGCTGTCCCTCGCGGAGGGATTATATTATAACAGGGCGCGTGTGTCTCCGGAGACAAATCTACTTTCAGCTGCTAAACAGGCACGAGTTTGGGTGCCTCCCGTTCCTCTGTACATCGGAGCTCCTCGGACCGAAACAGACAGACAGGTGCACTGACTCCACCACTGAAACAGACTCACAGGCTACACCTGCGCCTCTCTAAAGAACAACCACAGACAGTCAGATTGTCTTACTGTCTGATGAGGAGAACCGCACTGTACTGCAACGAACTCTGACAGGTGAGAGGAGGGGGAAAACAATAAATATAAAAAATGAAACTTGAAGTGTTCTCCGCAAGCCACTTCGTTCAGAAGCCTATGGAGGTTTGCAGTCACAGTGATGCGGAAGGTAGCGTCCCCTCTCCCCTATCCGGGGACGAGCTGGGCTCAGACGGGGACTGCGTGGCCAACAGTCCGGCACCTGCTACCCCGAGCAGCAGCGATGGCAAGGGAAAGCCCTACACCCGCAGACCCAAGCCGCCCTACTCCTACATCGCACTCATTGCCATGGCCATCCGGGACTCTGGCAGCGGCCGGTTGACTCTGGCCGAGATCAACGACTACTTGATGAAGAAGTTCCCGTTCTTCCGGGGCAGCTACACCGGCTGGAGGAACTCGGTGCGCCACAACCTGTCGCTGAACGACTGTTTCCTCAAGGTGCTCCGGGACCCTTCCAGGCCATGGGGCAAGGACAACTACTGGATGCTGAACCCGCACAGCGAGTACACCTTCGCTGACGGGGTGTTCCGTCGCAGGAGGAAGCGCATCACTAAGGGCCGGTCCGGTGGTTCCAATAAGGACACCGAGACCCCTGACATCCAGACACCAGGCGAGGAGACTCGCATCTCGGCCCCTGCATCTGTGCCCTCCCGGGAGGAGAGGGTGATGGGAGCCAAGTTCTCCAGCTCTTCCAGCTCCTTCTCCATCGATAGCATCCTCAGCAAGCCCTTCATACGTAGGGAGGACAGAGACCACACCGATAGAGACAGTGCACATGCCAACCCCGGTGCCCACCGGCTCTACTGGCCCGCGGGTTCTCACCACATGCTGCCCTACACACTGGCCTACCCACCGCTACCCGCTGTTATGGCACACGCACATGCACAGCACTCTTACCCCCAGGTCAGCACCGGCGCGTCACACATGTTGAACGTGTACAGGTGCAGCCTCGCGGAGCACGCAGAGCACACCAGGGACCCACTCACAGCTCTCCACATGACGTCGCAGGGCCACATGCCAAACTCGGAGGCTGCTTTCTCCCCTGTGAAGATGCACACAGCGCGAGTTGGCAGCTGTCATCCTTTCCAGATAGATTCATTGCTCTCCTAAAGCCAACGTAACAGACGATAATGTAATTATGTATCTTAAATTTGCCTTGTGCACTTTCCTATGCGCTCTACGTTTTTCGAATGTCTTAAAAAAAGGCATTTCAGTGCATTTAACTGTTTCTGATTATAACAAGTCGTTTAGCGGTGATGAATAACGTAATGTGTTATTGTTGTCATGACTTTATTTCTATCTGGTTACTACTAGGACCAGGCAAATTAGTTGCAATCTGACATGCCTTTCCACTGTGTGTGTGTGTGTGTGTGTGTGTGTGTGTGTGTGTGTGTGTGTGTGTGTGTGTGTGTGTGTGTGTGTGTGTGTGTGTGTGTGTGTGTGTGTGTGTGTGTTACGTGGTTCTTAGGTCATTTCTAATGTAAACGACGGCTACCATGTGCCAACAATTTGAAAAATATAGTACTATGTATGTGTTGATGTAGTTTTGTATGACTTGCTGAAAAATATTGTATTTTAAAATATTTGTTGGATTGTTGATTACTCCATGTAAGGAGGCTGCACAAAAAGAAAGGAAATACACTGTCTGTTTTCCTAAACATTGATTCATGCATGGACGATATTTTTTATGAGAGAAAATAAAAACTTATTGGGGAAAAAATTATCGAAGCAAACCAGGAGTATTTAATTTTTTATATTGCTCTTGCCTTATCTTTACCTAAAGGAAAATAAAGAATGATCTATATTTTTCCATTAATTATAGGCCTACTTGAAGTGTGTTTGGAATCAGAGGGCGGGAAAAGTTTGCATGGGTGATCAGAGGAAGATCCGATATCTGCCTGGAACTGGAAGGGCGTAGCGCCTGGCAACACTGGCGCTGTTTTGGCATCCTCACCACTTAAACTAGCCTGCTGAAGTTCCAGAGGAATGAAGAGAAAGATATACAATCATTTCAGACATCTGCCTACTCTGCACGGCAAGGCACAATTAGGAAACAGCAGTGTTAGGCACAGAGAGGGATATACATTCACAGATTTACAATACTTACATTTCACCCCTCTGTCTTCTTCTCTGCCTGCACCGCACGGAACGTCACAGCTAAGGAAGCAACACTGTTAGGCACAAATTACAGCTCGGTTGAGCTATTTCTAAATATTTAAGGGTGGTGAGATCGGTCCCAGAATGGGGAGTGCTGAATTATGTCAAGTAAATCATAGAATCTGATGCTTTACACAAAGGATCATTAACTTTAACTGCAACACACGTCTAGGAAGGTTGTTCCGAGTGAGGGGGTTTGAGTTCAGTTATTACAGACATTTAGCTGCACAATAGCAAATCATGTGTAGTTATAATGTACGGTATCTATTAAGCACAGTGAAAACACACACGTCTCCTCGAGCTCTTCTGTATAGGTTCGAGGATGAAATCTCAGACTTGGGACAAATGCACTCTGTCTCTAAATGTAAACTATGGTTTATGCTTAAGGATCAATTGTAGGTCTACCATAGCATGCCACCCAAACTATGGTGTACTCATTAAACATGATCTGTTCTGTGGCGTTCACACGACGGTAAGAAACGTGCCTGGGATCTGGGTCTCCAGATCCAATTGTACAATCAAATATAGCTTGTTCAAATATGACATTTGAATTTACTCTGCCTTGTAGCTTGTTCTCGTTTCAAGTTACGCAATTCAAAATGTCATACTGAAATAATAATAGGCTAATACATACTACTACTAATTATAATTATTATTATTATTATAAAACAGTGCATTTCATGTTTGTTTTTTTATCACCAACATTTGAAAAAATATATTAGACCTTTTTCATCCTGCTATAGGCTATGTTGAGGATTTTTTTAAACACATGACAAACATTAAATACATGTTCTGATTTTCTGAGTAAGATTTACAACAACATCTTTAGAATACAAAAAAAGATGTGGGATGAATTACGACATTTAGCCTACCTGTCCACAACAACGAAGACACAGACCTGCGTATGCTAAACGATAAGCTATACAAATAACTTTTACCAAAACAATGTTTCAAAATGAAATGACCAAAAGACAAGTTGGACTATTGTAAGGGTATAATAATGAGAAACAATCATTTTGGCTGGCTACTTCATGCGCCAAGTCTATAAATGATCACAACACACTTCCAATAAAACCTAAATGATTTGACCTTTCAACACGGACAGGGGATATATGGGGGTTATCCATCGAAGCAAGGATGCAGTCCACGGTCCTGAGGGAAACCCTCGATGTCATCACATGTAGTGTCGCCCACATTAATTACGATTCCCGTTATCCTAACAATGTCAGGCCTAATGTTATTGACAAAGTTGTAGACTATCACTAGCAAGTGCTGTATCTAGACAAACATTGTAAAATAGTATACATAGAAAATATCGTGAATAGTGCATTATTTTATTGTGGACCAATGAGAAATGAGCCTATAGGCTAATGAGAAAGATAATCTCAAAAATTGCTCAATTGATAAACGATCAAATCTGAAAAGTAAAAGAGCAAATGTGTTGATACATTTGCCATTTTCCATTTGCATTTGACCCTGTCTTTCTTGCGAGGGGTTATCAGTCCCTCATCGATCTGGGCACAAATAGAATGGAAGACATTCTTGCTTAGGCCCATACATGTTTCTACAAATACAATGCATGTGTACAAATATTTTGACATAAAACATTATCTGTCCGTCCTCCTCAATCATGCACATTGATGCATAGACCTAGGACTATACTATGCTAACAAAAATAACCTGACATGTGTCACTATAGTTTTACTCTGCAGTCTGCAAACTCGGTCCTGGGACCCCCCTTAGATGCACGTTTTGTTTTTTTCCCTATCACTACATAGCTGATTCAAATAACCAACTCATCATCAAGCTTTGTTTAGCTGTGTAGTGCTAGGGCAAAAACCAAAACGTACAACCGGCGGTCTAGGTGACAGGTAAGAGGGTTGAGTCCCGTTCCAGGAACAATGCTGCAACCTGCAGGTGAAATCCCGGAACAGCACACCTGTATGCTACGCACTGGGCAGAGCACTAGCACTGACGGCCATAACAGGTGAACGCTCCATCAATGTAGGCCACCGTTATGTTTTCATTCTATAGCCTAGGACTAGCTCTCGCTGGTGTGTGGAACAGGAACTAGTTAAGATATGGCGTATCCTAATAAACTGAATACATGCCTGAATCTGAGAGCAGTAGATACTGGGCTCTATTCAATCCGTATCGCCGAAGTAACCCGGAAGATCCGCGTTCAAATGTCATTTCCGATTGAGCCGACGTATGCAGTGTTTACCGTGAAAGCAGTTTCAGCCACCGCGGGAACATTGTCTTGAATTGTCAATCGCGATATATAATAGGGATCTTCAGCGCTATTGATTGAATAGAAACCTAAATATGATGTAGTTCTGGTCCAGGGTTTAGGCCTGCAGTCCAGGCACAATGTTAGGAAGTTCAAACAGTCAGTCACTCTGCAGGCCGCTGAACCACGCCTGAGCTTCTGGAGAAAGAACCTGGTACTATCAGCACAAAAGTCCGAGTTGAGCTGGACAGGAAGCGCGGCTGCTGGGGCGCCTGAAAGAAGACATAAAGACGCACATTACCGTTAAAATACGCTGGAAAGAGCTATTTAAACTATGTTTCATCTCTTCAAAAGGAGTAAAAAAATGCTCAGGCAAGATGTAGGCACTTGTCAAAAGAAGTGAGGAGAGGTCAAAGTAGGCCATAGGCCTATGAGAAGGACTAACAACCAGTGGTGCAAAGTACTTAGGGGTATCTGTTTTTTGGGGTATCTGTACTTTACTGTTTATATTTTTGACAACTTTTACTTTTACTTAATCACATTCCTAAAGAAAATAATGTGCTTTTTACTCCATATATTTTCCCTGACACCCAAAAGTACTCATTACATTTTGAATGCTTAGCAGGACAGAACATGGTCCAATTCACACACTTATCAAGATAACAACCCTCCTCATCCCTACTGCCTCTGATCTGGCGGACTCACTAAACACAAATGCTTCATTTGTAAATTATGTCTGAGTGTTGGACACCTGGCTATCCGTAAATTTAATAAACAAGAAAATTGTTCCGTCTGGTTTGCTTAATATAAGGATTTTTTTTAAATTCACACTTTTACTTTTGATACTTAAGTATATTTAAAACCAAATACTTTTAGACTTTTACTCAAGTAGTATTTTACTGGGTTACTTTAACTTTTACTTGAGTCATTTTCTATTAAGTTATCTTTACTTTTACTCAAACAAGATACCTTACTTATTTTTCCACCACAGCCAACAACCAGCAGGCCTGTGTTTCCATGGAAAGAGTGTGTCGTTTAATGGCTTATCAAAACAAAAACAAAAAGTGAAACAATATAAAGCAACATTTTAATTTATTTAATGCACCGCAGCATTCATTTATTATTCATTAATATCCTACATATTAAATACACATTCATAAACAGAATTCTGAGCCACATTTTTCATGAACTAATATTTGAATGGTGTAAGCCTTTGTATAAATAATCAGGGACGTTAAAGCAATATTAGCTATAATATTATAGTTGACACTTCAATATTTACCAAAGATAAAAACAACAATTTATATTGTTCTAGGCTGGTGTTCTTCAGGCTAAAAGGATCAAACTCGGACAGAAATGCCAAAGGATATCCATCACTATTAAAAACCAGAACCCATGTAAATATGTGATATAATTGTTGTTTACTAGATATTTCAAAACAGCTATAATAAGAGCTCCTATACGCGCTTCGCTGTGAACTCGTAAAAGCAGTGGCCAGTCTTCAAAGTGCTCTCGCGCAGAACAAAGTTTCCTCCTAGCCGCGGAGGCATCCTGATCACCGCGGGGGTCATACGTTCTGATGTCGCAGGAAATTCTAAGGCCATTAGGTTCCACAAACTTCTCTGTGTCACGGTGGAAAATGATTTTATCCTCACATCCTTTGTTGTGAAGTGTAAAGGGTATTGTTGATGGCCATTGTTTGAAAATCTTTTATATCTAAGGACTACACATGAAAGGACGGGGGTAATGTTAGACAGACACACAAATAGATGAGGAGCTGATTAGTTTATTACATATTTTATTTTCTGTCTGTTTTCTAAAGCTCGACTATCCCAATATAAAATGCCCGTATCATAAATGCAGAAATTAAATCCCGTAGTCCCAGCCTGAACCTTAAATGATTATATTCTGATCAGAGGTTTAGGCCTAGTCTACTGTATACAGTTGTTTACTCTTTCCTTCTCATTGTTTCAATTCAGCGGCATAAAGCAAAATAAAGCTCAGTGTAAAACAAATCCAGGTAGTAGAAATGAAATGAGGGAGACTAGGCATACAAACAGAATGGGGTGATGTGATTTCGGTACAAATTAAGATTGATCATCTAAATCTTACGTAATATTATTAATTTTTTGCCTATGACCAATTTTGGACAAATATTGTTTGTAGGTCTATTTGTATTTCTGTATAGCCTAGACCTACTCAACTGTAACAATGAGCTGTTTATTATAAACGTATACAACTACCAAACATAATAGGCCGGCTTTTTACAAAGCATATACATACTGAAAAATGACTGAAAATGATTGCATTATTTAACTACTAGGCTATATAAACGAATATTTAGCTCAATATGTTTTTTTTTATAACATTAGGTGGTTGAATTGAAAAC
Source organism: Salvelinus alpinus (assembly GCF_045679555.1). Classification (NCBI taxonomy): domain Eukaryota; kingdom Metazoa; phylum Chordata; class Actinopteri; order Salmoniformes; family Salmonidae; genus Salvelinus; species Salvelinus alpinus. The sequence goes on along the minus strand of NC_092101.1, from coordinate 36,465,409 downwards.
GAGGAAGTGTAGGCCCTATCAAATGCAGGCATAACAAAATTAACCATAAAAGTCATCACAGTATAAATATTAAACAAGCTATCTGCATGATGCAGGCCTGCAATATAGTGTCATATAGTGTCAACCTTGTAACAGGATTAATACACTCTGAATTTGTAGGCCACGTTTCTGAACAAATCCTATTTCTCTCGTTGTTATCATTATTGATCATAGGGCTTTTATCTTTTAAGACTAAATAATTGCATCATGTTGGACAAATCTATATTATGGTCTGTCTTCATAGGGGAGGAAGCTGTCGACGCCCGCGCTCCTAATTTCGGTTCTCTCTCTAATGAACGCGGGGCCCAGGGGACCGGCTCGAGCCTAGGGCTGTAAACTGACACTGGCGCGCTGTGTGTGGTATCCAAGGCCGGCCGCTCTTGATGGAAAAAGCCTGCTTCCACTCATGTCAAAGTCATTTACTCAGAACCCCCCCCCCCCCCCCCCTATGCAGATGCATGCACCCCAGCGAAATACCACCACCTTTCCCCCGGTAGTGACTCTTACGGTTGGGTTCTGAGCGAACTAGGAAAACATGAGATAGGATTTATACTACGAGATGTATGAGCCTACACAGTTTGTTCTATGTGTCGCTTCTACAACACTGCCTTTACTGGATCGGTAGGCCATCCAACATGATATTGTTGCATGGTAACACAGAGAAGCACTTTCAATTTTTTTTAAGAGGCATACTCTTATATATAATAGCCTATACTGTTATACCCTCAGTATTTCATTACAGAAAATGTTTCCGTTATTCAGTATAATGACACTTAGCAACAGGCAACAACATGCAAGAAGAGTGTTGGAGATGGAGCTCTTTGCCTTGTGCGCGTGGCGTGTGACGCTGTTGATTGGAATGTCTGGGGAGGTTTGATAGATGGCATAATTGCGTGTTTTTGAGATGTCAGAGAGCAGGGGAATGAGAGAGGGTGGAAGAGGGAGGGGGGGTGCGAGATAGAGAGAGAGAGAGAGGGGCTTGACTCTGCTGCAGCGACTGGCTGTGGAAGGGGAGGGGAGGGGGGCTCTAGTCGTCACTGATTTCAGGGGGGATTTGGAGATGGGGGGGTCTGAGAGGAAAGAAAGATTTACGAAATGATAGGTGGTCGCGTTTTGTTTGGCTGAGCGGCCGCGCGCACTAAATTGAGGAGTCTTCGCGTTTCCTCCCCTTTAGGGATTAAGGCGGGCGATGGCCACCCGGTGCGCCGCAGAGCTGCACTCACGGCCACGGTGATACCGAACCGAACCGCACCGGAGCCTCTGTGTCGAACTGAACCTCCGCAAAACGCTGCATTATAGCGAGCGCTCCAGCACTCCCTGGATACTCTGCTCTCTCATCTCTCTCCCACATTCTGACACTGCGAACTCGCTGCAGATTTTCTGCGTAATAGGAGAGTCCAACAGAACGGAAGAGAGTTTTTCCTCTCCAAGCCCATTTTGTTGAATTCCGAAGACCAACGGCGTATGTGATTTGTAGAGGACTTTGAGTAGAAGTGTCATTACTTGCTATCACCTTCTTTGAATCATATACGTCCCTTTTTCTTCTCTAGATCTCTTGCTCAATCTCGCTCTCCTCTTTCCCCCATCTCTCTTTCTCATCTTTCCCCCATCTCTCTTTCTCTCCTCGCGTCACTGCTCAGCTACGCAGTGCGTCAGCGGAGCAGAGATGACGACCGAGACCTCTCAGCAGCAGCTGGACCCACCGCCTCCCCTGAGGTCCAGCCCGGCCTCCGGTGTCCTGCACCCCGCCATGATGAGCCCACAGGCCGCTATGGACAGTTCCTCGACCGGGGCCAAAGGCAAGAAGGCGAGCTCAGGACTGAGGCGACCAGAGAAGCCTCCCTACTCCTACATTGCGCTCATCGTCATGGCGATACAGAGCTCACCCACCAAGAGGCTGACTCTAAGTGAGATCTATCAGTTTCTCCAGACCCGGTTCCCCTTCTTCAGAGGATCCTACCAGGGCTGGAAGAACTCCGTCCGGCACAACCTTTCCCTAAACGAGTGCTTTATCAAGCTGCCAAAAGGGCTGGGCAGACCGGGCAAAGGCCACTACTGGACCATCGACCCGGCCAGCGAGTTCATGTTCGAAGAGGGCTCGTTCCGCCGCAGACCCAGGGGCTTCCGGAGAAAATGCCAAGCCCTAAAGCCCATGTACCGGATGATGAACGGTATAGGCTTCGGTACTTCCATTTTGCCGCAGAGCTTTGAATTTCAGGCGCCCGGGTCTCTGGCGTGTCATAGCAACAGTTACAACTTGGACATGATGACCAACTCCATGGCAGGTGGCTACGACGGGCTTAGCGGCCACCACGTACCTCACATGTCCCCGAGCCCCGGGTCCACGTACATGGCCAGCTGTCCGGTAACGTCCAACGGGGAATACGGTGGACCGGACAGTAGCAGCAGCCCTGTGCCCTCGTCCCCGGCTATGGCCAGTGCGTTGGACGGTCACGGTCATTCTCCATATGCCAGTACCTCCGGACACTGGGCGTCTCCCGGCGGCTCCCCGTACATCAAGCAGCAGCCTCTGGCCTCCAGCAGCCCGGCGTCCTCTGGGCTACACTCTGGCATGTCCCCCTACTCCCTGGAGCAGAGCTACCTCCACCAGAACGCCAGGGACACCGCCGAAATCTCAGGTAATAAACGTTGTGTAAATCAAGTCATAACACGATAATAAATAGATGTGAAATGTCATGCGTAATAACACTTGGTCAATCACAAAAAGTACTGCATTTTTTATACACGTGGCAAACAAAAATATTTGCAGGTTGACAATTGACCTGCTCTTTGGTCAGTCATGCTGTTTTCTGGAGGCTAAAAACACAACTTTACGCAATGCGTAATAGCCTATAAAATTGCTAAATTTGTATTTGTGAAAATTATAGTTGGCCTATCTTATAGACAATATGCCGAAAATCTTATAGACTGTCTTATAGACAATCTCCTACATGCAGAACCAAATGTAGTCTAGTTGAATATCATTAACAGCTACAACTTTGACATGTGTGATACGCAGATGAATCAAAACGTTGGCAAATAAAATAATTAGACTAATATAAAAGTGAGTTGTTGCGACCTAAATATGTAATGACTTGCATTTGTAATACATCTATAAAACTATGTTGGAGATGCATATGTCTCTTAATGCATTTTCGATGTAATGTTATATTCATATCATTTAATTAACATGACTGGTTCACGTGGATGCATCTCCTTCACATTGCAGGTTGTGTTATGGCAAAATAGCTTCCCAATTTTATGGGTTAAAATAATTGTATTGTATTTCTGATTATTAGTTTGCAACTATATTCTGTTGTGGAATTAAGGAAACAATTTGAATGACATAGGCCGAAATAATCATATTTGAGGGACTCAAAGACAAATATACATGCATAATTATAAGGACAATTCAGATGAGGTGGGAAATATAAGTGCAACCACAGCTTCTTACAACGGAAATTAACAAAATAGTTGAAAACTGTTCTTGAATATATAGGCTAAGCCTTAGGAATAAAATCATGTATGGGGCTGCGTTCTTGTTTACATAAATGTTTGGATAGGAGCTCGATGCAATGGGCTATAATGAAAATTGTAGCCACATTATACACATCGCTCCTTAGGCCAGTTGACCACTTGTAATTTAGTTAATGTTCATCTTGTTTAAAATGCTTCTAATTTATCGAGGCTTTAACAAAAGTCCAAGTGATTTCTGAGAGCGGAATTATTCCTTCTAAAGCCTCGGGGGTTATCTAAACAAAGACTGTGCGAGTCGGACCACACTGAAGAAGAGGATGTAAACAAGCGCATAGGCCTATACCTACCCACAGGAGACTCCAAGCCTTGTTAAACTTTACGCGACTTCTTATAACTATTTAGAGGACAAGACGTTATCTGTGCTAGCGGGGTCTTACACGCCTCATGGCGACTGTCAATCACGACGGGTGTGTTGTCTCTGAAAATGGGGCGCAAAGGCTGCAGCGCGAGGCAGGACCCTCTGGATAAAGGCCTGCAGGCTCGAGGAGAGAAAACACCGCGCACTGCGGGTACAGGCGTCACATCTGGAGTCCTTATGAACTTGATGAGGATCACGCTCTCTGTCACTCTCCCCCCTTCCTTCTCCTGACTCTCACTCTGACGGTGTAGCTGGCCTGATATATACATACCTATCTATGACAGGACCTATGTTCTTATTTTACCGATTCAATTATTTGTCTGAAAATAATTTTAGGAGGTAGGCCTATAATTATGATGAATTAGCACGTGTGATGTTGCAACTGCAGATCTCGAGGATAAACAGGATAATTGTCTATATGGCCCTCAGGAGAAATGGACAATCAAGGAGGGAAAACATAAGCACCCTGACCTAATTAATATTTCACACCTCTTTGTGAACGATGTGGAGGCCAATTGGTGTAGAAAAGCACTGAAACATAACGAGGCTGTTTGATTATTATATGCCTATCAAATCACTCTTAACTTCAGTCTTTAACCAGATCATGTTAAGTTAAAGACTAAAAATGTAACACTAAACATTCTCTATGTCAAATATCTGTGTACACATAATACAACAGTGGGGCTCACGCAAAATATGTGCACCAACTCAACTAAACTAAACAAACATTAGAGACGCTAGTATAGAGGACGCAGAGATTCAGAAGTCAAGTCATGATAGTGTTTTCCGTTTGGCTGATTTTTTAATTAAAGGAGACTGCTGCTCGAATGTATATTTAGCTTAGCATGAGCAGAGGCTACATTTACATTTACATTTAAGTCATTTAGCAGACGCTCTTATCCAGAGCGACTTACAAATTGGACATGCCTAGGGTCTATGCATCTAATTTGCACACATCCAAATAACATATTGTATACAGTGAATTAATTGCATGGTTCAATTTGAATAATTCTGAAGAGGACATTTGGATTGATTGTTTTAGTGCTTTTCTCCTGAAAAGGAAATACTGAGGACGGAGACATTGTTTTACCTATTCTCAAAAGGCCAGCAAATCTCTGTTTCTTCAGCAATTAATAATGTATTACAGGTCAACATAACATAATATAACATAGTCTAATAAGATAACAAATTAACAAATGTCCCCATCGTCATCGATTAGGTTTAATCTATAGATTTACTGAGAGTGATTTCTTATTTATGCGCGTGGTGTTATGGGACTACGTCTCCGCATTGTTTACTGGCCAAATTATTGGAAGATGTGTCAATTTCAAACCTTAAAATCTATATAAGAAATATAGGCTACACAATACACTGAATACTATAACATATTTTTACACACGCATCATTACACATGCGTAATGCATAAACGTCAGAGTGTAATTATCCTAAATTCTGAAAGAAAACTGTTTTTTTGTTTAAAAGTCAAGCGTTTAACAATATATACATATTTCTAATTAATTGACCAGTTATTCACATTTAGGATTGGACGCTCCTCTGTGCCACACACGAGTATGTAAAAACAATTCTATAAACTTATTGAAAGCTTAAGTTAGAAGGAGGGGAGAAGACTGTATTGTTCATATATTTTGAAGAGCTTCAATCTCTCTCTCTCTCTCTCTCTCTCTCTCTCTCTCTCTCTCTCTCTCTCTCTCTCTCTCTCTCTCTCTCTCTCTCTCTCTCTCTCTCTCTCTCTCTCTCTCTCTCTCTCTCTCTCTCTCTCTCTCTCTCTCTCTCTCTCTCTCTCTCTCTCTCTCTCTCTCTCTCTCTCTCTCTCTCTCTCTCTCTCTCTCTCTCTCAGTGGGGATCCCTCGCTACCAAAGCCACTCCTCACCCGTGGTCGACAGGAAGGATTTTGTCCTGAATTTTAACGGCATCTCCTCGTTCCATCCCTCAGCCAGTGGATCGTACTATCATCATCATCACCATCACCACCATCACCAAAGCCTTTGTCAAGACGTCAAACCGTGCGTGATGTGAGCAGAAAATGTAGTGCGAGTAAAGGCCCAAACTGTGCTCTGGAGATGAGAATGAACACAGAATCGAGCAATTTAAACTGATTCTATACATGTCTGGCGACAGTTAAAACCCAAATAAATGGCCTGTCATCTTACTGATGAGAACGAACAATTGGGACAGTAGCCTATTTTTGAGAGTCTGGAAAAACTTCTCAAGTCAGGATATATTTTCAGTGACCTTCGTCGTCTTGATTGGTCTAAATGAAGGACAGTATATTATGCACTAACTGTTTCTGAAGTGAAGGACCCACTGGGCACAGATGTCACTTCAACCTCAAATTTTTATTTACATTTGATTGAGTTGTCAACTATTGTGAACTCAACGAGAAATCCCCCCGAAAATCACCATGTCATTGGATTTAGGTTAAAAGTTAGGGGGGAAAAGACGAAACCCACTGGGCACAGACGTCAATTGAATGTCTATTCCATGTTGGTTCAATTTAATTTCATTGAAATTATGTGGAAACAACGTTGATTCAACCAGTGCGTGCTCAGTGGGAATGCCCTTATGTTGATGACTTTTTGCCAATCCAATGGGTTTTCCACGTTGATTCGACGTCATCACATAGATTTTTTTGTTGTAGGTTGAAATGATGTGGAAACAACGTTCAACCCGTTTTTGCCCAGTGGGAAAGCACAAACGCTTATATGACAATGAAACCACTTTGCCTTATTCTGTTCTCTATTGGCCAACGTTTTCTTCTTCAAAAGAAGTTTCAAAACGATTTTAATTATGTGTTTGCTGTCATTACTTGCGCAAACAAATAGCCTATATTTCATGTAACTAGGCCTCTGTTCTGATTTATAAAAGTACATGCACATACACAAAGCTTTTTATAACAAAAATTGCAACAAATTTGCACTTATTGTATACCCTTTTTGAGATTTGCTTAATTTTCTCGTTGTAAAGTGTTTTAATAAAGCTGATATATTTTCGGCTACACCTGCCTACTTGTCTCTCAGAAATATAGTATGCTAATTATAGGCTAATCATTGGAATTTACTATTATTATAGGCCTATTATCCTTGTTGATAATTTATGGAGATTTGTGATTCATATTAGATTTGAGTTGGTGTAAATTTGATTATTTGGCATTCACAGGCATACTTTTAATAACCAAATGCAACGTCTTTGTTTTGTATGATAACACTTTGTAACGTAAAAAACGTGCTTAAGAAGGTAAAGCAAAGGTAAATCAAAAGCGTGGATTCTAGGTAAGTTTTAAAACAATCCCATTTAATAACTAGATATAAATGTTGTGGAAAAGGAATGACTCCTTTGAAGAGGAGCATTATATACTTTGAGCCACGGGGATAATTATGTAAGGATTTTATCTCATGGCATAGTAAGAATGGGGGGAAATGAAATAAGGCGACGGCTACACAACTCGCTGCATGTCTTTATCGTAGACAGTGAGCTGCATGTCTTTATCGTAGACAGTGAGCTGCATGTCTTTATCGTAGACAGTGAGCTGCATTATCAATATTTACCCATAGACTTCGTGAGATCAAAGGCAGCTGGAGTTTAATACAATCTAATTTACTTTTTCCGAATACTTGGTGAGTGTCTAAGTAGAGTAGGCCTAGGTCATTTCTATTTAAGTAGGCCTATAACATTTTAGATTGTTTACAAACTCGACACGATGTTGGAGACTTAGGAATTTCCATGTTTTGTGTTGTCTCATTGCGCCATCTACAGCCTGGGCCAGCCTGCCTGGTTCCACGGAAAAAAAGTCTTCCGCTTCACCAGACCTCTACCCCCCGGCCTCGTAGCAGATTTTTCAGGATTGCAAACTTTTAAAGAACTTGTAAACAAACGAGCTGCAGAGGGCCACATTTATGGAGATGTGACCGCACAGTGTTTTTAGAACTTCAGTAAACAGAACACACTATAGAGTAAGAAGCTTGTTTCTTGGAGAAAAACAGATTAGAGAGAGACAGAGAGACAGAGAGAGAGAGATAGACGGGAGCGGGGAGAAATGCCCGAAACATTCTCACAAAGATGCACGGTGGAGAAATCTCTCCGCCATTTCCAGGTTGCTACAATTCTAATAATTCGCCTAATTTCAGTTTATATGATAAAACAAGCAAGTATAGTGTAGAGAATCATTGTACCATCTAAACCACTGTGAAATATATTGTCAATAACCAAACATATTGTATTTTCAGCTGTTTGAAGCTGAGGTACAAAACTGAAAGTAAAATAAGCAAAAACAAAACTTAAAAACGGGAAGCATAGAAATAGTGCACATAGAACAGATATACTGCCTCTTAGACTTGCTTTCAATGAGAATGATAGATCTATAACTCACATTTCTATATGAATTTTGTCCGGTCACCAGAAAAGTTACATATTGCAGCTTTAAGTGGATAAATTATTTGAGTTTTCTGTTTGTGTACAAATGTATCAACATCAACGATAACAATACAATAGGAGCAGATTTGGGATGCTCATTCTGTCTATGTCTCTGTCTTTCTCTCTCGCTCTCTCTCTGGTCTGTGTGGTCTCTGTGATAGTTACAATTCATGTTGAATAAAACTGCAAAAGAGAAACACTCACACACACACCACACACACACACACACACACACACACACACACACACACACACACACACACACACACACACACACACACACACACACACACACACACACACACACACACACACACACACACACACACACACACACACACAAACACCTCATCACAGTTCATACATCAGCTCCAAAAATATACCTTCTTTGGTTAGATATATTATGATGGGTTTGGTTAAATAGTGTACCTTGCTCCACTGCTGATTAACATGTAGGCCTACTTTTAAGGTGGAAGACTGAAATAAATGGACTGTGGCTCCATCTAGTGGCCATCCTACCAGCTTGAGATCAAATCATCAAATCAAATTGTATTCATTACATGCTTAATAAACAACAGGTGTGGACTAAGTGAAACGCTTACTTATGGGGCCTTCCCAACAATGCAGTGAGAAAGAAAATAGAGAAAGAAAAGAAAAGTAAAACACATAATAATAAAAGTAATAATAGATACACAATGAGTAATGATAACTTGTCTTTACACAAGGGGTACCAGTACCTAGTTGATGTACAGGGGTACGGGGTAATTGAGGTAAATATATACATATAAATAGGTATAAATTGATAGATAGTAAATAGGAGCAACAGCGTATGTGATGAGTTAAAAAAGGTAGTGCAAAAAAGGTCAATGCAGATAGTTAAATAGTTAACCAAATATCTGTCCAAACTAACTATTTGCAGTCTTATGGATTGGGGGTAAAAGCTGTTCAGGGTCCTGTTGGTTCCAGACTTGGTGCAACGGTACCGCTTCCCATGCGGTAGCAGAGAGAACAGTCTATGCCTTGGGTAGCTGGAATCTTTGAACATTTCTAGGGCCATCCTCTGACACCAATTGGTATAGAGGTCCTGGATAGCCGGGAGCTCGACCCCATTGATGTACTGGGCCTTAAGCACTACCTTCTGTAGCACCTTGCAATTGTATGCCGAACATACAAAACGGTGATGCAGTCAGTCAAGATTAGCTATTTGAGGATCTGAGGGCCCATGCCAAATCTTTTCAGTCACCAGAAGGGAAAGAGGCATTGTTGTGCCCTCTTCACAACTGTGTTGGTATGTTTGGACCATGATAGATCTTTAGTGATGTGGAAATCTCAGTGATGTGAACAGGGAATACAGGAGGGGACTAAGCACCCCTGAGGGGCCCCCATGTTGAGGGTCAGCATGGCGATGTGTTGTTGCCTAACCTTACCACCAGGCAATAGAGATGGCATCATCTGTGGATCTGTTGGGGCACTATGCGAATTGGAGTGGGTCCAGAGTGTCTGGGATGTTGGTGTTGATGTGAGCCATGACCAGCCTTTCAAAGCATTTCATGGCTTCAGATGTGAGTGCTACGGGGTGATAGTCATTTAGACAGGTTACCTTGGCGTTCTTGGACACAGGGACTCTGGTGGTCTGCTTGAAACATTTAGGTATTACAGACTGGGTCAGGGAGAGTCTGAAAATGTCCGTGAAGACACTTGCCAGCTGGTTAGCCCTGCTGCCTTATGAATGTTAACCTGTTTAACCTTTTCATGTGTGAGTTCCAAATATCTCTAACGGTCTCCCCAGCTTGAGTTTTTCTATGCGCATGATGAATGCACACACTGTTTCAAAATGTGATTGTTATGCAACAGGACAGTTAACCTGTGCTGCCCTCAAATCAAGGCACATCAATTTCAAATTATTTTCAAACAGGTTTTATTTAACAACAGCAAGCACTTCCCCAGTCTCTTTCTTTTACTAGTGTCGGGATTAGGGCATGGTCCGGGGTGAGCTTGTTATTCAGGACATTTGGTAATGGCCAGAGGGGTATACTTCTAAGAAAGCTAGAAGGAAACTAAGATGTGGTATCAAACTGTATTCACATTCCAGCCAGGCTTCATCCGTACTAGGCCTACAATGGTAGATATTACTCGTCAGCCTGTCGCTAACTCTAGCAGGCTTGTAACTGCACGTGCATGTCGCATGTGGCTAGCTTAACGCTTCATTGACACAATTATGAAATATCAATCCATGGGAGAGTCAGTATTCAGTGCCACATTTTAATTTGTGCTGAAATCAAAATGAAAAAAAAAGTTATCTTGCAAATTCAGCAGGCTATGGTGTGAAACAGGCCTTTTTTAGTGTAGCCTATATTTGTATTACTTATCTTTAATGCCGTCTTTGGTGTGCTTCTAAATGCAGGAGCACATTTTTCCCACTCCTATCACTGCTTCTTCTATCTGTGGAACAGCTTGTTGCGTTGTGGCCATAGAAATATAATCCATAGAAGGATTTAAAACCTCAAAACCTTTGCAATTTGACTCATGGGAAGGGCTACTCTAGCAATGGCTTGCAGTCTAGACTTGAATGGAAACTGCCATCTATGCATTATATGTCAATGTTTGGTTGCGGCTGTCACTTTGCCTTTGCGTAAATTTCAAAATACAATCACCTGGAAAAAGTACAGTTTGGAAAGCAAATGTTGTCATTGCTAAATGTGTAATGTGATAGGTATCTTGACATTACTGTTTTTTACACACAAAAATATGTTTAATTCATCAAATATTTCATCATCAAATGACAGCCCGGTTTCATACACTAGACCTAACACAGTAAATGTAAATCCGAGACACTGAAATTAGTATGATATGTTACGTTTGGTATTGTTACATAAGACAGAAGGTTACTTAAGCCAAAAACAAAAGGAGGGTGGGTAGGTTGGTGTATAATACGAATGTCTAGCAACCCAAAGGTTGCGAGTTCGAGGACAAATTTAACATTTTAGCAACTTTCAACTACTTACTACTTTTTAGCTACTTTGCAACTACTTAGCCATATAGCTAACCCTTCCCCTAACCCTAACCTTTACCCTTTTAGCTAACCCTTCCCATAACCCAAACATTAACCCTTTAACCTAACTCCTAAACTTAACCCTAACCCTTAGCCTAGCTAATGTTAGCCAACTAGCTAAGGTTAGCCACCTAGTTAACATATCGTACATTTGCAAATTTGCAACATATCATACGAAATGGGTGATGACAATCCACAAATTAATACAGTCCATACGAAACGTAACATATTATATTAAAAGAAGAGTCACTGATTTACGTACAGAATAATATGAAATGCTCTGAGACCAGGTTGCAAATGAAGTGGATGATGACAATCTTTGAGAGAGGGAGGGTATCTGATTTCATTGGTTCTCAACTCATGGCTCAGACACTATATTCAGGATAAATGGAGTTAGCACCAAAGTTAGCCTGCCTTGGAGCAGGTTAGCTATGAACGATTCGTTGCCATTGAAATATACCTGGCTAAAAGGTGAGAGACTTTTGTGATACTGGTTATCTCGAGTTGAACTCAGAGTTGACCAAAGTTACCTCGCTAACTTCTGAAACCTGATTGGTAGTATAGAGTTCAGGACCAGACTTGTCCAGAGCAGACTGTGAAAAAATAATTTTTTAATTTTTCTATCTGTAAAATACTAAAGACATACAGTTGAAGTCAGAAGTTTACATACACCTTAGCCAAATACATTTCAACTCAGTATTTCACAATTCCTGACATTTAATCCTTGTAAAAAATTCCCTGTCTTAGGTCAGTTACCACTTTATTTTAAGAATGTGAAATGTCAGAATAATAGTAGAGAGAATTATTTATTTCAGCTTTTATTTCTTTCATCACATTCCCACTGTGTCAGAAGTTTACATACACTCAATTAGTATTTGGTAGCATTACCTTTAAATTGTTTAACTTGGGTCAAACATTTCGGGGAGACTTCCACAAGCTTCCCACAATAAGTTGGGTAAATTTTGGCCCATTCCTCCTGACAGAGCTGGTGTAACTGAGTCAGGTTTGTAGGCCTCCTTATTTGCACACGCTTTTTCAGTTATGCCCACAAAGTTTTTATAGGAGTGAGGTCATGGCTTTTTAATGGCCACTCCAATACCCTGACTTTGTTGTCCTTAAGCCATTTTGCCACAACTTTGGAAATATTCTTGGGGTCATTGTCCATTTGGAAGACCCATTTGCGACCAAGCTTTAACTCCCTGACTGATGTCTTGAGATGTTGCTTCAATATATGCACATCATTTTCCTTTTTCATGATGTTATCTATTTTGTGATGTGCACCAGTCCCTCCTGCAGCAAAGCACCCCCACAACATGATGCTGCCACCCCCGTGCTTCACGGTTGGGATGGTGTTCTTCGGCTTGCAAGACACCCCCTTTTTCCTCCAAACATAACGATGGTCATTATGGCCAAGCAGTTCTATTTTTGTTTCATCAGACCAGAGGACATTTCTCCAAAAAGTAAGATCTTTGTCCCCATATGCAGTTGCAAACCATAGTCTGGCTTTTTTATGGCGGTTTTGGAGCAGTGGCTTCTTCCTTGCTGAGCGCCCTTTCAGGTTATGTTGATATAGGACTTGTTTTATTGTGGATATAGATACTTTTGTACCTGTTTCCTCCAGCATCTTCACAAGGTCCTTTGCTGTTGTTCTGGGATTGATTTGCACTTTTCGCACCAAAGTACGTTCATCTCTAGGAGACAGAACGCGTCTCCTTCCTGAGCGGTATGACGGCTGCATGGTCCCATGGTGTTTATACTTGCGTACTATTGCTTGTACAGATGAACGTGTTACCTTTGGAAATTGCTCCCAAGGATGAACCAGACTTGTGGTCTCCAATCTTTTTTCTGAAGTCTTGGCTGATTTCTTTTGATTTTCCCATGATGTCAAGAAAAGATGCTCCTGGGTTTGAAGGTAGGCTTTGAAATACATCCACAGATACACCTCCAATTGACTCAAAGGATGTCAATTAGCCTATCAGAAGCTTCTAAAGCCATGACATCATTTTCTGGAATTTTCCAAGCTGTTTAAAGGCACAGTCAACTTAGTGTATGTAAACTTCTGACCCACTGGAATTGTGATACAGTGAATTATAAGTGAAATAATCTGTCTGTAAACAATTGTTGGAAAAATTACTTGTGTCATGCACAAAGTCGATGTCCTAAACGACTTGGCAAAACTATAGTTTGTTAACAAGAAATTTGTGGAGTGGTTGAAAAACGAATTTTATTGACTCCAACCTAGGTGTATGTAAACTTCCGACTTCAGCTGTATATACAATATACAGTGCCTATAGAAAGTCTATACCCCCTTTGGATTTCTTCACATTTTATTGTGTTACTAAAAGTGTTTCAAATTAATTAAATTGTCATTTTTTGTCAACGATCTACACAAAATATTATATAATGTCAAAGTAGAAGAAAAATGGTAACATTTTTAAAGATGAATGAAAAACATGAATATACAGTTGCAAGAAAAGTTTGAACTCTTTGGAATGACCTGGATTTCTTTATTGATTACTCATAAAATGTGGTCTGATCTTCATCTAAGTCTTAATAATAGACAAACACAATCTGACTAAACTAATAGCACACAAACAGTTGTACTTTTACATTTTTTATTGAAGACATCGAGAAATCATTCACAGTGCAGGCTGGAAAAAGTAGGTGAACCCTTGAATTTACTAACTTGTTGATCCTCCTTTAGCAGCAACAACCTCCACCAAACATTTCCTGTAGCTGCTTATAAGACTTGCACAACGTTGAGGAGGAATTTTGTTCCATTCCTCCCTACAAATCTGCTTCAGTTCATCAGTATTTCTGGGTTGTCTTGTTGCATCACCCAACCTCTCTTAAGCTTGAGGTCATGGACTGCTGCCCTGACATTCTCCTGTAAAAGGTCTTGATACACTTTTGAATTCATTGTTCCCTCAATGATTGCAAGGCATCCAGGCCCTGAGGCAGCAAAGCAGCCCCAAAACATGATGCTCCCTCCACCATGCTTCACAGTTGGGATGAGGTTTTGGTGTTGGTGTGCAGTGCCCTTTTTCCTCCACACATAACGTTGTACATTTTTCCCAAAAAGTTAAACTTTTGTTTCGTCTGTCCACAGCACATTTTCCCAGAAGCGTTGTGGAACATCCAGGTGGTCTTGGGCAAACTTGAGACGTGTCACAATGTTTTTTTTAGACAGCAGTGGTTTCCTTCGTGGTGTCCTTCCACGAACACCATTGTTTTTCAGTGTTTTTCTGATAGTGGACACATCAACACAGACTTTCGTTGTTTGTAGAGTTTTCTGGGGGTCTTTTGCTGTTACCCTTGGGTTCTTTCTCACCTCTTTCAGGATTGCCCTTTGTGCTCTTGGAGTGATCTTCGCAGGACGCACACTTCTAGGGAGAATAGCAACAGTCCTGAATCTTCGCCATTTGTAGACAATTTGTCTTACCGTGGATTGATGAACACCAAGGTCTTTAGCAATGCCTTTTCTAGCTTTGTGCTTTTCCAGCTTCGTGCATCTCTATAATGCGTCTTCTAAGATCCTGTGAAAGTTGTTGGGATCGAGGCATGGGTCACACTTATCAATCTTTCTGGAGAAGAACAAATTTGTCAGTAACCAGGCTTTGTGTGCCTTTACAACCCACACATCCAATCTCATCTCCCTAATTGAAACACCTGACTCCAAATAGCTTTTGGAGAAGTCGTTAACACAGAGGTTCACTTACTTTTTCCAGCGTGCACAGTGAATGATTACTCAATGTCTTCAATAAAAATGTGAAAAGTACAACTTTTTGTGTGTTATTAGTTTAGTCAGATTGTGTTTGTCTACTATTGTGACTTAGATGAAGATCAGACCACATTTTATGAGTAATCAATGCAGAAATCCAGGTCATTTCAAAGGGTTCACAAACTTTTTCTTGCAACTGTACCTTGATTAGATAAGTATTCACCCCCTGAGTCAATACATGTTAGAAACCCCTTGGGAAGCGATTACAGTTGCAAGTCTTCTTGGGTAAGTCCCATGTGAGCTTTGCACACCTGTATTATGCAATATTTTCTAATTATTCTTTTCAAATTCTTCAAGCTCTGTCAAGGTGTTGGGGATCATGACTAGACAGTATTATTCATGTCTTGCAATAGATTTTCTAGCAGATTTAACTTCTTATGGCTGGGGGCAGTATTGAGTAGCTTGGATGAATAAGTTGCCCAGAGTAAACTGCCTGCTACTCAGGCCCAGAAGCTAAGATATGCATATTATTAGTAGATTTGGATAGAAAACACTCAGTTTCTAAAACTGTTTGAATGATGTCTGTGAGTGTAACAGAACTCATATGGCAGGCAAAAACCTGAGAAAAAATCCAACCAGGAAGTGGGAAATCTGAGGTTTGTAGGTTTGCCTATCTAATATACAGTGTCTATGGGGTCATATTGCACTTCCTAAGGCTTCCACTAGATGTCAACAGTCTTTAGAACCTTGTTTCAGGCTTCTACTGTGAAGGATGAGGGAATGAGAGCTGATTGAGTCAGGGGTCTGGCAGAGTGCCACGAGCTCACTCAGGCGCGCCCTCGTGAGAGGTAGCTGCGTTCCTTTTCGTTTCTGACTCCGGTTGAATCATTATTGAAGATTTATGTTAAAAACATCCTAAAGATTGATTCTATACATCGTTTGACATGTTTCTACGAACTGTAATGGAATCTTTTGACTTTTCGTCTGTCCTGCGCGTCATGAATTTGGATTTTTGAACTAAACGCGCGAACAAAAAGGAGGTATTTGGACATAAATTATGGACTTTATCGAACAAAACAAACATTTATTGTGGAGCTGGGATTCCTGGGAGTGCATTCTGATGAGGATCATCAAAGGTAAGTGAATATTTATAATGCTATTTCTGACTTCTGTTGACTCCACAACATGGCAGGTACCTGTATGGCTTGTTTTTGTGTCTGAGCGCCTTACTCAGATTATTGCATGGTGTGCTTTTTCCGTAAAGTTTTTTTGAAATCTGACACAGCGGTTGCATTAAGGAGAAGTTTATCTAAAGTTCCATGTAAAACGTTTAATGTTTCCATGTAAAAGGTTTAATGTTTATTATGAGTATTTCTGTAAATTGATGTGGCTCTCTGCAAAATCACCAGATGTTTTGGAGACAAAACATTACTGAACATAACGCGCCAATCTAAACTAAGATTTTTGGATATAAATAAATATGAACTTTATCGAACAAAACATACATGTATTGTGTAATATGAAGTCCTATGAGTGCCATCTGATGAAGATCATCAAAGGTTAGTGATTCATTTAATCTCTATTTCTGCTTTTTGCGACTCCTCCCTTTGGCTGGAAAAATGGCTGTGTTTTTCTGTGACTAGGTACTGACCTGACATAATCAGATGGTGTGCTTTCGTCGTAAAGCCTTTTTGAAATCGGACAGTGTGGTGGGATTAACAACAAGTTAATCTTTAAAATGGTGTAAAATACTTGTATGTTTGAGGAATTTTAATTATGAGATTTCTGTTGTTTGAATTTGGCGCCCTGCACTTTCACTGTCGATCCCGTTAACGGGATCTCAGCCGTAAGAAGTTTTAAGTCAAAACTCTAACTTGGCCACTCACTGTCTTCTTGGTAACCAACTCCAGTGTAGATTTGTCTTTGTGGTTTAGGTTGTTGTCCTGATGAAAGGTAAATTAAATCAAATCAAATCAAATTTTATTCGTCACATACACATGGTTAGCAGATGTTAATGCGAGTGTAGCGAAATGCTTGTCCTTCTAGTTCCGACCATGCAGTAATATCTACAAGTAATCTAACCTAACAATTTCACAAAAACTACCTTATACACACAAGTGTAAAGGAATGAATAAGAATATGTACATAAAAATATATGAATAAGTGATGGCCGAATGGCATAGGCAAGATGCAGTAGATGGTATAGAGTACAGTATATACATATGAGATGAGTAATGTAGAGTATGTAAACATTATATAAAGTGGCATTGTTTAAAGTGGCTAGTGATACATTTATTACATCAATTTTTCCATTATTAAAGTGGCTAGAGTTGAGTCAGTATGTTGGCAGCAGCCACTCAATGTTAGTGATAGCTGTTTAACAGTCTGATGGCCTTGATATAGAAGCTGTTTTTCAGTCTCTCGGTACCCGCTTTGAAGCACCTGTACTGACCTCGCCTTCTGGATGATAGTGGGGTGAACAGGCAGTGGCTCGGGTGGTTGTTGTCCTTGACGATCTTTTTGGCCTTCCTGTGACATCGGGGGGTGTAGGTGTCCTGGAGGGCAGGTAGTTTGCCCCCGGTGATGCGTTGTGCAGATCTCACTACCCTCTGGAGAGCCTTACGGTTATGGGCGGAGCAGTTGCCGTACCAGGCGGTGATACAGCCCGACAGGATGCTCTCGATTGTGCATCTGTAAACATTTGTGAGTGTTTTTGGTGTGCTTGGACCATTGTAGTTTGTTGGTGATGTGGATACCAAGGAACTTGAAGCTCTCAACCTGCTCCACTGCAGCCCCGTCGATGAGAATGGGGGCATGCTCAGTCCTCTTTTTCCTGTATTCCACAATCATCTCCATTGTCTTGATCATGTTGAGGGAGAGGTTGTTGTCCTGGCACCACACGGCCAGGTCTCTGACCTCCTCCCTTTAGGCTGTCTCGTCGTTGTCGGTGATCAGGCCTACACTGTTGTGTCATCGGCAAACTTAACGATGGTGTTGGAGTCGTGCCTGGCCGTGCAGTCATGAGTGAACAGGGAGTACAGGGGGGGACTGAGCACACACCCCTGAGGGGCCCCTGTGTTGAGGATCAGCGCGGCGGATGTGTTGAAACCTATCCTTAGCACCTGGGGGCGGCACGGCAGGAAGTCCAGGATCCAGTTGCAGAGGGAGGTGTTTAGTCCCAGGGTCCTTAGCTTATTGATGAGATTTGAGGGCACTATGGTGTTGAACGCTGAGCTGTAGTCAATGAATAGTATTCTCACATAGGTGTTCCTTTTGTCTAGGTGGGAAAGGGCAGTGTGGAGTGCAATAGAGATTGCATCATCTGTGGATCTGTTGGGCGGTATGCAAATTGGAGTGGGTCTAGGTTTTCTGCGATAATGGTGTTGATGTGAGCCATGACCAGCATTTCAAAGCCCTTCATGTCTACAGACGTAAGTGCTACGGGTCGGTAGTAATTTAAGCAGGTTACCTTAGTGTTCTTGATCACAGGGACTATGGTGGTCTGCTTAAAACATGTTGGTATTACAGACTCGGACAGGGAGAGGTTGAAAATGTCAGTGAAGACACTTGCCAGTTGGTCAGCGCATGCTCGCAGTACACATCCTGGTAATCCATCTGGCCTTGCGGCCTTGTGAATGTTGACCTGTTTAAAGGTCTTAGTCACATCGGCTGTGGAGAGCGTGATCACACAGTCTTCCGGAACAGCTGGTGCTCTCATGCATGTTTCAGTGTTATTTGCCTCGAAGTGAGCATAGAAGTAGTTTAGCTCGTCTGGTAGGCTCGTGTCACTGGACAGCTCTCGGCTGTGCATCCCTTTGTAGTCTGTAATGGTTTGCAAGCCCTGCCACATCCGATGAGCGTCGGAGCCAGTGTAGTACGATTCGATCTTAGTCCTGTATTGACGCTTTGCCTGTTTGATGGTTCGTCAGAGGGCATAGTGGCATTTCTTATAAGCTTCCGGGTTAGAGTCCCACTCCTTGAAAGTGACAGCTCTAGCCTTTAGCTCAGTGCGGATGTTGCCTGTAATCCATGGCTTCTGGTTGGGGTATGTGCGTACGGTCACTGTGGGGACGACGTCATCGATGCACTTATTGATGACGCAAATGACTGATGTGGTGTACTCCTCAATGCCATCGTTGGAATCCAGGAACATATTCCAGTCTGTGCTAGCAAAACAGTCCTGTAGCTTAGCATCTGCTTCATCTGACCACTTTTTTATTGATCTAGTCACTGGTGCTTCCTGCTTTAATGTTTGCTTGTAAGCAGGAATCAGGAGGATAGAATTATGGTCAGATTTGCCAAATGGCGGGTGAGGGAGAGATTTGTATGTGTCTCTGTATGTGGAGTAGAGGTGGTCCAGAGTTTTTTTCCCTCTGGTTGCACATTTAACATGCTGATAGAAATTTTATAAAACGGATTTAAGTTTTCAGCCTCCTGAGGGGCAAGAGGCTCTGCCATGCCCTCTTCACAACTGTGTGGGTGTGTGTGGACCATGTTAATTCCAAGGATCTTGAAGCTCTCGACCCGCCCTATTACAGCCCCATCAATGTAGTTGGGGGCGTGCTCACCCCTTCATTGCCTGTAGTCCACGATCAGCTCCTTTGTCTTGCTGACATTGAGGGAAAGGTTGTCCTGGTACCACACTCCCAGGTCTCTGACCTCCTCCCTATAGGCTGCCTCATCGTCGTCGGTGATCAGTCCTACCACTGTCGAGCCGTTAGCAAACTTAATGATGTGGACATGAAGCTAGGGTTAGAGTTATTGGTATTTGATATTTTATTTCTGGGGTCCACACAATGTGAAACATAATACAGAACATTAATAAACAAGAACAGCATGAAGGGAATACATTTACATAAATTTACAGTGGGGCAAAAAAGTATTTAGTCAGCCACCAATTGTGCAAGTTCTCCCACTTAAAAAGATGAGAGAGGCCTGTCATTTTCATCATAGGTACACCTCAACTATGACAGACAAAATGAGAAAGAAAATTCCAGAAAATCACATTGTAGGATTTTTTATGAATTTATTTGCAAATTATGGTGGAAAATAAGTATTTGGTCAATAACAAAAGTTTATCTCAATACTTTGTTATATACCCTTTGTTGGCAATGACAGAAGTCAAACATTTTCTGTAAGTCTTCACAAGGTTTTCACACACTGTTGCTGGTATTTTGGCCCATTCCTCCATGCAGATCTCCTCTAGAGCAGTGATGTTTTGGGGCTGTTGCTGGGCAACATGGACTTTCAATTCCTTCCAAAGATTTTCTATGGGGTTGAGATCTGGAGACTGGCTAGGCCACTCCAGGACCTTGAAATGCTTCTTACGAAGCCACTCCTTCGTTGCCCGGGCGGTGTGTTTGGGATCATTGTCATGCTGAAAGACCCAGCCACGTTTCATCTTCAATGCCCTTGCTGATGGAAGGAGGTTTTCACTCAAAATCTCACGATACATGGCCCCATTCATTCTGTCCTTTACACGGATCAGTCGTCCTGGTCCCTTTGCAGAAAAACAGCCCCAAAGCATGATGTTTCCACCCCCATACTTCACAGTAGGTATGGTGTTCTTTGGATGCAACTCAGCATTCTTTGTCCTCCAAACACGACGAGTTGAGTTTTTACCAAAAAGTTATATTTTGGTTTCATCTGACCATATGACATTCTCCCAATCTTCTTCTGGATCATCCAAATGCTCATGTACTGGCTTAAGCAGGGGGACACGTCTGGCACTGCAGGATTTGAGTCCCTGGCGGCGTAGTGTGTTACTGATGGTAGGCTTTGTTACTTTGGTCCCAGCTCTGCAGGTCATTCACTAGGTCCCCCCGTGTGGTTCTGGGATTTTTGCTCACCGTTTTTGTGATCATTTTGACCCCACAGGGTGAGATCTTGCGTGGAGCCCCAGACCGAGGGAGATTATCAGTGGTCTTGTATGTCTTCCATTTCCTAATAATTGCTCCCACAGTTGATTTCTTCAAACCAAGCTGCTTACCTATTGCAGATTCAGTCTTCCCAGCCTGGTGCAGGTCTACAATTTTGTTTCTGGTGTCCTTTGACAGCTCTTTGGTCTTGGCCATAGTGGAGTTTGGAGTGTGACTGTTTGAGGTTGTGGACAGGTGTCTTTTATACTGATAACAAGTTCAAACAGGTGCCATTAATACAGGTAACGAGTGGAGGACAGAGGAGCCTCTTAAAGAAGAAGTTACAGGTCTGTGAGAGCCAGAAATCTTGCTTGTTTGTAGGTGACCAAATACTTATTTTCCACCATAATTTGCAAATAAATTCATTAAAAATCCTACAATGTGATTTTCTGGATTTTTTTTTCTCATTTTGTCTGTCTGTTTTGTCTGTTGAAGTGTACCTATGATGAAAATTACAGGCCTCTCTCATCTTTTTAAGTGGGAGAACTTGCACAATTGGTGGCTGACTAAATACTTTTTTGCCCCACTGTACATACATTTAGGTTAGGGTTGTGGTTGAGGGTTAGGGTTGAACCAGGATGTGGCCATGGTTAGAGTCCAGTGTGTTTGCAGTTTGTGGCCATGAAGCTAGGGTTAGGGTTGAGGTGAACATTGGCCAGTCTGGCCAATTGCCCTCTTATCTCAGTTCACTCACACTGCTTTATCAATACCATCAGCCTTCTTTTAGCCTAGCCTGCATACTTCAAGTTCTCAGAGGGCTTCTATTGGCCAAACCACAACAGGAAGAACCACTCAGCTCCACAGCCATTCACTGTGTTAGCATATTATTATATTATAATTCTGGCCACTCACTAACTTATCATATTATTATCATTCTGACAATCTGCTCTCTCATGACTGGTCTGGCTCTGTCTGGCCATTCCATGAGGAAAATAAGGTTTTGACTAGAAAGCATACAGCTATTGTCAGATGTGACTTTTTGTAGCAGGTTAGGGGATGTTATAGCGGGTGTAGTGAAATGCTTGTGCTTCTAGTTCCGACAGTGCAGCAATATCTAACAAATAATATCTACCAATTTCACACAACATATACCCTATACACACAAATCTAAGTAAAGGAATGGAATTAAGAATATATAAATATATGGACGAGCAATGTCAGAGCGGCATAGACTAAGATACAGTAGAATAGTATTGAAGACAGTATATACATATGAGATGAGTAATGCACTGAGCTTACGCGGCATGTTAGGATAATTAACTTAGCAGGTTAGGAGAATTTGGTTAAGGTTAGGAAAAGGGTTAGGGTTAGCTAAAAAAAATCCCTTTTGGTGTCAATTTGCCAAAAGATGTAACCTTTCTAACCATGACCGGAAAATAACCAGCACTTCTCCGATGGATTGCAGATTCTGTATCCTACAACTGGCCTAGAGGGCTGCATGCTTTCCCTGCCGGATAATCTCTCGCTCGTTTAGCTCCAAACCAATACCAGCCGCAGACTGCACTGGATGAATTGTTCACACGGGTGATTGGCAGTTATTTATTTGAACATCTATTTCAATATGCTCTTTGGGTTTGTGTATCGGTTTGCGGATATGGGTGTTCTGAATATTTTGGAGTCCTGCTGTGTTTAATTAACTTCTTTAATGTAAACATAGTTGATGACTGAGTGAAGTGGAATTGGCCACAATGAAATTCACAATCCATGCCGACGAGTTTGTTTGAATTGATAAAAGTGATCACATTGATGCAATGATAACATATT
Organism: Salvelinus alpinus; assembly: GCF_045679555.1. Classification (NCBI taxonomy): domain Eukaryota; kingdom Metazoa; phylum Chordata; class Actinopteri; order Salmoniformes; family Salmonidae; genus Salvelinus; species Salvelinus alpinus. The sequence continues at coordinate 36,442,589 of NC_092101.1, read as the reverse complement.
GTGAGGGAAAATGTATGTGAATTTCTCAATGGAAGGATGAGGATGTTTTTGGGGCTATATCTACTGAAAAGGTCTAATGCCAAGTTTTTATAGAAGAAGACTGCCTGGTTGCTATATATTTTTAACTGTCATGCATGCATGTGCATCAAAATGGAAATACCTGTAGATGGCACTGTAATGCTTTGTCAGTTTGTGTCATTCCAAAAGCCAAAACCACATGGTGTCTCGCTCGCTCTCTCTCTCTCAAATCGAATGGAGCAGAATAATCAACCAAATACTTGTGTGTGTGTTTGTGGTAAGGATGGGCGCCATGTTGTCAAGTGGCCTGTGACTAATGTGGTGAGTGAGGGGGAGATGGGAGGAGAGTGAGGAGGGAGGGAGGAGTAGGGAGGGAGGAATGATATACAGCATGGGAGGTAGAGGAGATGACAGTGGTGGTGTCAGAGTGGGACATTTTTAGTGTGTGTGTGTGTGTGTGTGTGTGTGTGTGTGTGTGTGTGTGTGTGTGTGTGTGTGTGTGTGTGTGTGTGTGTGTGTGTGTGTGTGTGTGTGTGTGTGTGTGTGTGTGTGTGTGTGTGTGTGTGTGTGTGGTGTGTGTGGTGTGTGTGTGTGTGTGCGTGCGTGCGTGCGTGCAAACATTAGAAGGTGCCAAAGTGCTGAGAGAGGTTGTATAGCATCACCTGGGAAGTTTTAATAGAATGCAACACAGGAATTAAAACACATGGGGGCAGTGATGCCTCACAATTGCAGTGGACTCAAGTCCTCAGTGAGATACTTAGCTAGGTCTCTCTTGACATAATGGGGGGGTGAAGGTCAGCCGTTTTTCCCAGGGAGTTGGTCAACCATTGTTTGCCAGTGCTGTGATAAGATATTGTGGAACATAATGAATTTCAAGAATTGATCTCCACTGTATGTTAGCTAACCAGACAGTTTTAGAGGATGATTCCATACATTTTACAGATTAACTGCCAATGTGCCAACATTCCATTCAAAGAATGCAGTCAATCCACAGCCAAACACTGGATCAGATCAGTTGATGATAGGACTTAGATATGTTGTAACTGCAACAAGTACTGATATTGTATCATATAAAAGCAGTCTCAGCTTTCCAAGAAAACAACTAAAAATGTAGACATTTATGGTCTGTTTACATATATTTTAGAGGCTATGTACACATAACAGTTTCATAAAACTTGTATAAACTGTATTTATGATTACAGTGCTTTCAGAAATTATTCCTACCCCTTGACTTATTCCACATTTTGTTGTGTTACAGCCTGAATTGAAAATGGATTACATTTTTTTCTCACCAATGTACACACAAATACCCTACAATGAAAATGTTTTACATTTTTAGAAAACATTTTTGCTAATTTATTGACAAAGAAAGGCATAAATATCTAAATTGCATAAGTATTCACACGCCTGAGTCAACACTTTGTAGAAGTGCCTTTGGTTGCGATTACAGCTGTAAATTTTTCTGGATAAGTCTCTAAGAGCTTTCCACACCTGTATTGTGCAACATTTGCCCATTATTCTTTTCAAAATTCATCAAGTAGATTTAAGTCAAAGTGTAACTCGGCCACTCAGGAAGATTCACTGTCTTCTTGGTAAGAAACTCCAATGTAGATTTGGCCTTGTGTTTTAGGTTATTGTCCCACTGAAAGGTGAATTAATCTCCCAGTGTCTGGTGGACAGCAGACTGAACCATGTTTCCCTCTAGGATTTTGCCTGTGCTTAGCTCCATTTCGTTAATTTTTTATCCTGAAAAACTCCCCAGTCCTTAACGACTACAAACATACCCATAACATGATGCAGCCACCACTATGCTTGAAAATATGGAAAGTGGAACTCAGTAATGTGTTGTATTGGATTTGCCACAAACAGAATTATTCAGGACAAAAAGTGAATTGCTTTGCCACATTTTTTGCAGTATTACTTTAGTGCCTTGTTGAAAACAGGATGCATGTTTTGAAATATTTTTATTCTGTACAGGCTTCCTTCTTTTCAGTCTGTCAATTAGGTTAATATTGTGGAGTAACTACAATTTTGTTGATCCATCCTCAGTTTTCTCCCATCACAGCCATTAAACTCTGTACTGTTTTAAAGTCACCATTGGCCTCATGGTGAAATCCCTGAGCGGTTTCCTTTCTCTCCGGCAACTGAGTTAGGAAGGACGGCTGTATCTTTGTAGTGACTGGGTGTGTTGATACACCATCCAAAGTGTAATTAATAACTTTACCATGCTCAAAATGATTTTTTTTCTCTCCATCTACCAATATGTGCCCTTCTTTGTGAGGCATTGGAAACCTCTCTGGTCTTTGTGGGGTACAGAGATGAGGTAGTCATTCAGAAATCATGTTAAACACTATTATTGCACACAGAGTGAGTCCGTGCAACTTATTCTGTGACTTGTTAAGCACATTTTTACTCCTGAACTTATTTAGGCTTGCCATAACAAAGGGGTTGAATACTTATTGACTCAAGACTTTTCATTTTTTATTAATCTGTAAACATTTTGAAAAACAGAATTCCATTGTGACATTATGGGGTATTGTGTGTAGGACAGTGACAAAACAATCTGAATTTAATCCATTTTAAATTCAGGTTGTAACAACAATATGTGTAAAAAGTCCAGGGGTGTGAATACTTTCTGAAGGCCCTGTATATGGCAATATGTTAGGTTGACAATTATATTACACAATTTCTGATATATCACATGCCTTTGTTTTATTTTCCTGCATAAGTAAAATCAGGATTATGCTTCTACTGCTATTCATTCTAATTAGAATGGTTTGGATTCATCCCTGACCAACATGGCTGCCATTTTCACTCCATTCTGGAACTTCAAGGGTTTATGACATAACCACTTCCCAAATAGGATATGAAAACATCATAAGCCAAAACTGTTTAGAATAGCATGAGATTAGCTATAAAACTGCCAATTTTCCTCTCTGCCCCATGGCAATGTGTAGAATTGCAGGAAATTAGCATTAAAACAGAAACATTTTCTCTCAGCCTCGTTGCAAAATATGTAGAATAGTATAAGATTAGCTATGAAGATGCATTTTTTCCCTCTTTGCAACATGACAAAATTGTAGGATGTTAGCTGTTTGCCAACCATGCGGCACCACAAAACTGCAGTACACCACTGGATGGGGGATGGGGGGGGTTCATGTAGTTCATGACCAAGGCGAATTTAGAGTAGTAGAGTATGTTGTAACATTAAAGGCTAAGCAGCTATCATCACCTTGACCTTCATCAACACCCATACTGTTTTTCTGTCACTATTATGTACCTTTTGTCCTTAACAAAGGAGGAGCCACCCATTTATAACGTTAGTTTAGAACTAGACAAGCACACAGCCACTGTCATGTTTTGTCTTTGATCATGTCTTGTCCCTGTGCTTCCCTCTGCTGGTCTTATTAGGTTCTTTCTCTTTCTCTCTCTCTATCGTTCCGTTCATGCTCCCAGCTGTTTCTCATTCTCCCTACGACCTCATTTACTCTTTCACACCTGTCCCCTATTTTGCCCTCTGATTAGAGTCCCTATTTCTCCCTCTGTTTTCCGCTCCTGTCCTTGTCGGATTCTTGTTTGATGTTTGCAGTTCCTGTGTCTTGTTCCGCCCTGTCGTGTTCTTTTACCTTCTTCAGATGCTGCGTGTGAGCAGGTGTCTATGTCAGCTACGGCCTGTGCCTTCCTGAAGCGACCTGCAGTCTGTGGTCGCGTCTCCAGTCGTTCCTCTCTATTGACGAGAGGATTTCAGTTTCCTGTTTTGGATTTCCATTGATTTATATCCAGGAGTATCATTATTTGTTTTATACTGGAATAAAGACTCTGTTACTATTACGTCGCTTTTGGGTCCTCATTCATCTGCATAACAGAAGAATCCGACCAAGGATGGACCCAGCGACTACGGATTCTCTCAACACTGCCGTCGAGTTCCAGGGAGCTATGCTCGGCAGACACGAGCAGGAATTGTTTGCTGCTCGTCATGCCGTTGAGACCCTGGCCGCTCAGGTCTCCGATCTCTCTGGACAGTTTCAGAGTCTTCGTCTCGTGCCACCAGCTACTTCCTGGTCTTCCGAGTCTCCGGAACCTAGGGTTAATAACCCACCATGTTACTCTGGGCAGCCCACTGAGTGTCGCTCCTTTCTCACCCAGTGTGATATTGTGTTCTCTCTCCAGCCCAACACGTACTCAAGAGAGAGAGCTCGGATCGCTTACGTCATATCACTCCTTACTGGTCGGGCTCGGGAGTGGGGCACAGCTATCTGGGAGGCAAGGGCTGAGTGTTCTAACGATTATCAGAACTTTAAAGAGGAGATGATACGGGTTTTTGATCGTTCAGTTTTTGGGAAGGAGGCTTCCAGGGCCCTGGCTTCCCTATGTCAAGGTGATCGATCCATAACGGATTACTCTATAGAGTTTCGCACTCTTGCTGCCTCCAGTGACTGGAACGAGCCGGCGTTGCTCGCTCGTTTTCTGGAGGGACTTCACGCTGAGGTTAAGGATGAGATTCTCTCCCGGGAGGTTCCTTCCAGCGTGGACTCTTTGATTGCACTCGCCATCCGCATAGAACGACGGATAGATCTTCGTCATCGAGCTCGTGGAAGAGAGCTCGCGTTAACGGTGCTTCCCCTCTCCGCATCTCAACCATCTCCTCCCACCGGCTCAGAGACTGAGCCCATGCAGCTGGGAGGTATTCGCATCTCGACTAAGGAGAGGGAACGGAGAATCACCAACCGCCTTTGCCTCTATTGCGGTTCTGCTGGACATTTTGTCATGTCATGTCCAGTAAAAGCCAGAGCTCATCAGTAAGCGGAGGGCTACTGGTGAGCGCTACTACTCAGGTCTCTCCATCAAGATCCTGTACTACCTTGTCGGTCCATCTACGCTGGACCGGTTCGGCTGCTTCCTGCAGTGCCTTGATAGACTCAGGGGCTGAGGGTTGTTTTATGGACGAAGCATGGGCTCGGAAACATGACATTCCTCTCAGACAGTTAGGGAAGCCCACGCCCATGTTCGCCTTAGATGGTAGTCCTCTCCCCAGTATCAGATGTGAGACACTACCTTTAACCCTCACAGTATCTGGTAACCACAGTGAGACCATTTCCTTTTTGATTTTTCGTTCACCTTTTACACCTGTTGTTTTGGGTCATCCCTGGCTAGTATGTCATAATCCTTCTATTAATTGGTCTAGTAATTCTATTCTATCCTGGAACGTTTCTTGTCATGTGAAGTGTTTAATGTCTGCTATCCCTCCTGTGTCTTCTGTCCCCTCTACTCAGGAGGAACCTGGTGATTTGACAGGAGTGCCGGAGGAATATCATGATCTGCGCACGGTCTTCAGTCGGTCCAGAGCCAGCTCCCTTCCTCCTCACCGGTCGTATGATTGTTGTATTGATCTCCTTCCGGGGACCACTCCCCCTCGGGGTAGACTATACTCTCTGTCGGCTCCCGAACGTAAGGCTCTCGAGGATTATCTGTCTGTTTCTCTCGACGCCGGTACCGTGGTGCCTTCTTCCTCTCCCGCCGGAGCGGGATTTTTCTTTGTTAAGAAGAAGGACGGTACTCTGCGCCCCTGCGTGGATTATCGAGGGCTGAATGACATAACGGTTAAGAATCGTTATCCGCTTCCCCTTATGTCGTCAGCCTTCGAGATTTTGCAGGGAGCCAGGTGCTTTACTAAGTTGGACCTTCGTAACGCTTACCATCTCGTACGCATCAGAGAGGGGGACGAGTGGAAAACGGCGTTTAACACTCCGTTAGGGCATTTTGAATACCGGGTTCTGCCGTTCGGTCTCGCTAATGCTCCAGCTGTCTTTCAGGCATTAGTTAATGATGTACTGAGAGACATGCTGAACATTTTTGTTTTCGTTTACCTTGACGATATCCTGATTTTTTCACCGTCACTCGAGATTCATGTTCAGCACGTTCGACGTGTACTCCAGCGCCTTTTAGAGAATTGTCTCTACGTGAAGGCTGAGAAGTGCGCCTTTCATGTCTCCTCTGTCACTTTTCTCGGTTCTGTTATTTCCGCTGAAGGCATTCAGATGGATCCCGCTAAGGTCCAGGCTGTCAGCGATTGGCCCGTCCCTAAGTCACGTGTCGAGTTGCAGCGTTTTCTCGGTTTCGCTAATTTCTATCGGCGTTTCATTCGTAATTTCGGTCAAGTGGCTGCCCCTCTCACCGCTCTGACTTCTGTCAAGACTTGCTTTAAGTGGTCCGGTTCCGCCCAGGGAGCTTTTGATCTCCTCAAGAAGCGTTTTACATCCGCTCCTATCCTTGTTACTCCTGACGTCACTAAACAATTCATTGTCGAGGTTGACGCTTCAGAGGTGGGCGTGGGAGCCATTCTGTCTCAGCGCTTCCAGTCTGACGATAAGGTCCATCCTTGCGCTTACTTTTCTCATCGCCTGTCGCCATCGGAACGCAACTATGATGTGGGTAACCGCGAACTGCTCGCCATCCGCTTAGCCATAGGCGAATGGCGACAGTGGTTGGAGGGGGCGACCGTCCCTTTTGTCGTTTGGACTGACCATAAGAACCTTGAGTACATCCGTTCGGCCAAACGACTTAATGCACGTCAAGCTCGTTGGGCGTTGTTTTTCGCTCGTTTCGAGTTCGTGATTTCCTATCGTCCGGGAAATAAGAACACCAAGCCTGATGCCTTATCCCGTCTCTTTAGTTCTTCTGTGGCTTCTACCGACCCCGAGGGGATTCTCCCTGAAGGGCGTGTTGTCGGGTTGACTGTCTGGGGAATTGAGAGACAGGTAAAGCAAGCACTCACTCACACTGCGTCGCCGCGCGCTTGTCCTAGTAACCTTCTGTTCGTTCCTGTCTCTACTCGTCTGGCTGTTCTTCAGTGGGCTCACTCTGCCAAGTTAGCTGGCCACCCCGGCGTTCGGGGTACGCTTGCTTCTATTCGCCAGCGGTTTTGGTGGCCTACTCAGGAGCGGGACACGCGTCGTTTCGTGGCTGCTTGTTCGGACTGCGCGCAGACTAAGTCAGGTAACTCTCCTCCTGCCGGTCGTCTCAGACCGCTTCCCATTCCTTCTCGACCATGGTCTCACATCGCCTTAGACTTTATTACCGGTCTGCCTTCGTCTGCGGGGAAGACTGTGATTCTTACGGTTATCGATAGGTTCTCTAAGGCGGCACATTTCATTCCCCTCGCTAAGCTTCCTTCCGCTAAGGAGACGGCACAAATCATCATTGAGAATGTGTTCAGAATTCATGGCCTCCCGTTAGACGCCGTTTCAGACAGAGGTCCGCAATTCACGTCACAGTTTTGGAGGGAGTTCTGTCGTTTGATTGGTGCTTCCGTCAGTCTCTCTTCCGGGTTTCATCCCCAGTCTAACGGTCAAGCAGAAAGGGCCAATCAGTCGATTGGTCGCATTTTACGCAGCCTTTCGTTTCGAAACCCTGCGTCTTGGGCAGAACAGCTCCCCTGGGCTGAGTACGCTCACAACTCGCTTCCTTCGTCTGCTACCGGGCTGTCCCCGTTTCAGAGTAGTCTTGGCTACCAGCCTCCTCTGTTTTCGTCTCAGCTCGCCGAGTCCAGCGTTCCCTCCGCTCAGGCTTTTGTCCAACGTTGTGAGCGCACCTGGAGGAGGGTCAGGTCTGCACTTTGCCGTTACAGGGCGCAGACTGTGAGAGCCGCCAATAAGCGTAGGATTAAGAGTCCTAGGTATTGTCGCGGTCAGAGAGTGTGGCTTTCCACTCGTAACCTTCCCCTTACGACAGCTTCTCGCAAGTTGACTCCGCGGTTCATTGGTCCGTTCCGTGTCTCTCAGGTCGTCAATCCTGTCGCTGTGCGACTGCTTCTTCCGCAACATCTTCGTCGCGTCCACCCTGTCTTCCATGTCTCCTGTGTCAAGCCTTTTCTTCGCGCCCCCGTTCGTCTTCCCTCCCCCCCCCCCGTCCTTGTCGAGGGCGCTCCTATTTACAAGGTACGGAAGATCATGGACATGCGTTCTCGGGGACGTGGTCACCAGTACTTAGTGGATTGGGAGGGTTACGGTCCTGAGGAGAGGAGTTGGGTTCCATCTCGGGACGTGCTGGACCGTTCGTTGATCGATGATTTCCTTCGTTGCCGCCAGGGTTCCTCCTCGAGTGCGCCAGGAGGCGCTCGGTGAGTGGGGGGGTACTGTCATGTTTTGTCTTTGATCATGTCTTGTCCCTGTGCTTCCCTCTGCTGGTCTTATTAGGTTCTTTCTCTTTCTCTCTCTCTATCGTTCCGTTCATGCTCCCAGCTGTTTCTCATTCTCCCTACGACCTCATTTACTCTTTCACACCTGTCCCCTATTTTGCCCTCTGATTAGAGTCCCTATTTCTCCCTCTGTTTTCCGCTCCTGTCCTTGTCGGATTCTTGTTTGATGTTTGCAGTTCCTGTGTCTTGTTCCGCCCTGTCGTGTTCTTTTACCTTCTTCAGATGCTGCGTGTGAGCAGGTGTCTATGTCAGCTACGGCCTGTGCCTTCCTGAAGCGACCTGCAGTCTGTGGTCGCGTCTCCAGTCGTTCCTCTCTATTGACGAGAGGATTTCAGTTTCCTGTTTTGGATTTCCATTGATTTATATCCAGGAGTATCATTATTTGTTTTATACTGGAATAAAGACTCTGTTACTATTACGTCGCTTTTGGGTCCTCATTCATCTGCATAACAGCCACGGCCCTCAATTGTGTACCTTTTCTTGCAGCCCTCTTGACTAGTTTGAGAGCTTCCTGTGGTTGTAAATTGCTCCTGGCCACCCACGTTGTGCATCCAGCCTACTTCTCTTGACTGACCCCATGCATCATGGCCATTACATTGAGAGAGAGAGTTGTGTGAGTTGAGAAAACAAATCAAACAAACATTCCCCCAATAAAAAGTAATACGAGAATATTATCTTTAATACATTCTCTGTTATTATAGGCAATGTTGTGATTTCAGAGAGAGCTGGCACCATAGAAACAGACTTAGGTTTACAGTCCCTGATGTGACGCTCCTTGACACTGTAGTCCAGCGTTCCCCAAACTCGGTCCGCGGGACCCCAAGGGGTGCACGTTTTGGTTTTTGCCCTAACACGACACAGCTTAATCAAATGATCAAAGCTTGGTGATTAGTTGAGTATTTGAATCAACTTTGTAGTGTTAGGGCAAAAAACTCAACTTGGATCCCTTGGGGTCTCGAGGACCGCGTTTGGGAGGCCCACCTTTCCTACCTTTGGGGATTTTTGGAACTTGCTTCCATCTTCTCATTGAGGAGGGAGAACTGAAGTCCCATGGACCAAACATTTTCAGATAAGAATGAGCTTCCAAAAATCACCATCACTTATTTTCAGGCTTTTCTATAATGTTTCATTGGATCACTTTGTGGAGGTTTGAGTAGTAGCCTAATCGATGTGCAAGATAGCATCAGACACTTCTGCCTATGCGCAATTAGCCTAGGGACGAGGTTACTCCATTACGGACATGCAGGCCCATGGCATTTATGGTCGCCAGGGGGCGCTAGGTGCCAACGAACCGCTTGTCCTCATAGCAGGTGGCTTGGCCAGTGGCTAGTATTGAACGGTTTCCTTGTCATCGTAATGCTGGTCTTCACGACTCCCTCAGTACTTATGAAAGAATCCCGACAAGGTCAATACACTGCGTCGCGTTGGTATATTTTACATATTTCTCTGTCTCACTGTTCACCCTCTTTGGCTAATCTAGACGAACATACCACGTCTATTTATTTGAACTTTTATGATTTAGTTCTGGGAACACTTCCACCGTTTTAGTTCTAAAATGTAGCAAGGGAACAGACTAGTAAAATGTGATTCATCACTACAATTATCCCGAGACACGAGCAGTAGTCAGTGGCAAATTCCTTCGATTTTTAGGCTCCAAAAGTCTGCCAATGCCATCGAAATATTTCAATTTACACCAATACACCAATCTTCTAAATTGTAAAAGGAATGTTTTTCAACAGAGCCTATATTATTGATAATATCGTACCAAATTGTAAGTGAATTTTCACAGAAAAAAAAGAGTAAATTCGATTCTACACAGAAAATATATATAGCACATATATATGCTATCTTTATTGAATCTAATAATAACAGCGCCATATATATTTTATGTGCAAAATAAATTCAAATATAGGCCATGTCAATAAAAACAAATGGACACAATATCATTGTTTATCTAAATTGTACCCACGTTTTGTAGGAAACGGGACTGTAGGACTACCGGGGACTATCTATTTATTTTTTTAAATCCAACCAAATATGAATTCATAATTTAGCAATTTACTATTTAAAAAACGGTTACTAAGTTTATACAATTCATCAAGTAATGTATTGTATAACATTTATCATAATTGACCTAATATCACTCTCTCTCTCAATTTCAATTTAATTTCAATTTAAGTGGCTTTATTGGCATGGGAAACATGTGTTTACATTTGCCAAAGCAAGTGAAATAGATAATAAACAAAAGTGAAATAAACAACACAACAGTAAACATTACACTCACAGATGATGCAAAATAATAAAGACATTACAAATGTCATATTATGTCTATATACAGTGTTGTAATGATGTGCAAATAGTTAAAGTACAAAAGGGAAAATAAATAAACATAAATATAAGTTGTATTTACAATGGTGTTTGTTCTTTACTGGTTGCCCTTTTCTTGTCTCTCAATTCAATTCAATTTCAATTTAAGGGCTTTATTGGCATGGAAAACATATATGTACATTGCCAAAGCAAGTGAAATAGATAATAAACAAAAGTGGGAGAAAAAAAAATGAGCAGTAAACATTAAACTCACAAAAGTTCCAAAAGATTAAAGACATTACAAATATCATATTATGTGCAAAAAGTTAGAGAAAGAAAGGGAAAATAAATAAACATAAATATGGGTTTTATTTACAATGGTGTTTGTTCTTCACTGGTTGCCCTTTTCTTGTGGCAACAGGTCACAAATCTTGCTGCTGTGATTGCACACTGTAATATTTAATCCAATAGATATGGGAGTTTATCAAAATTGGGTTTGTATTCGAATTCTTTGTGGGTCTATGTAATCTGAGGGAAATATGTGTCTCCAATACGGTCACACATTGGGCAGGAGGTTAGGAAGTGCAGCTCAGTTTCCATCTCATTTTGTGGGCAGTGTGCACATAGCCTGTCTTTTGAGAGCCAGGTCTGACTATGGCAGCCTTTCTCAATAGCAAGGCTATGCTCACTGAGTCTGCACATAGTCAAAACTTTCCTTGATTTTGGGTCAGTCACAGTGGTCAGGTATTCTGCCACTGTGTACTCTCTATTTAGGGCCAAATAGCATTCTAGTTTGCTCTGTTTATTTGTTAATTCTTTCCAATGCGTGAAGTAATTATCTTTTTGTTTTCTCGTGATTTGGTTGGGTCTAATTGTGTTGCTGTCCTTGGGCTCTGTGGGTCTGTTTGTGAGCAGAGCCCCATGAATAGCTTGCTTAGGGGACTCTTCTCCAGGTTCATCTCTCTGTAGGTGATGGCTTTGTTAAGGAAGGGTTGGGAATTGCTTCCTTTTAGGTGGTTGTTGAATTTAACGGATTTTGATAATTAGCTGGTATCGGCCTAATTCTGCTTTGCATGCATTATTTGGTGTTTTACGTTGTACACAGAGGATATTTTTGCAGATTTCTGCATGCAGAGTCTCAATTTGGTGTTTGTCCCATTTTGTGAATTCTTGGTTTTAATTGTTTTTATTACATGCCAGTGTTTACTGTCCCGGGTATCTCGCCTCTACTTCCCGCCCCTCAGTTCCCACACAATAACACTGCTGTGACAGTTATTTAGATAGTCGATTATAGATAGTATTTGCTACTATTTGGCTACTGATAGCCTACCTATTAATAATACTAATAGGCATACTAATAAAATAACTGAGACGGTCCAAAATGCATACACAATTGCAATGATATCCTCAAACACCATAGCCTATGATGAGTGTTGGATAAGAAGTAGTAAAATAATTCGGTCATATATGTTATACCAAAATTCACATAGGCCAACAACAATTATTACTTGCCAACAAAATATGTTAAATCTCATAGCCTAATGTCTAATACAGGGATGGAACCTACCTCGATTTTAACATTAGTTTCACATTCTGCCTGAGAAAGTGCGTGATGCCCTACGAGCAAAAGTTGGAGGAATTTTGATGGCATTGTTAGCACCTTTTGACTGAGACTGACACATGCAAGGTCTCCGTGCGCTCCGTTTGGTCCCACTAAAATCGCATTCCCTCTCACACCACGTCAACCTTTCTCACCTTGGCTGTTTCTTCTTCCCCGGCCAAATGATCTTAATTTAACCTTTAATTAGCTTGCGCATTCCGCCCTCTCGCGCTGCCCGGGCCGGGAGGGGAGCATGCGCTTTTATCTCGCGCTGGGTGTTTATTTAAAGTTTAAACTGCAGCTTATGTTGATGAACTCAGCGTAGCGGAACCAAACGGCAGAGGAGAACACTGATTTCAACGCATGTTTATGTCGATAAAAACTAGTCTGACTTTTGATTCTGGTAGGGTAAAATGTGGTAGGCCGATAGTGAGACCAAAGTGTATTCTTAATTTGGCTAGAAATAATATAGGCCTATATTACATTTTGATCGTGAAGGCCTGTTATAAAAAGCCTGTTTCCCGCAATGACAGTAACAAGGTAATAAAATAATAATCTCTCCTTCAGATTATAGCTGGTGATTTTCATCATGTGGAATCTCTGACACCTCTCCGTCTGTTGCGCCGCGCCCATCAGAACAGATTACGGGCACCGACCACATGTAGGGCCCATTCTTTTAGTCAACATTTGATTTGTGCTTTGAATAAATTCAATTATATTAATGTGTAGCTTATTTATCATTGTTGTTGTTGATTGTATAATGTTTTATGAACCCATTGTTAACGGATGAGATTGAGAAATTAAAGTAACATTCGTGTAGCCTACCTCTCAGTTTTGTGTGTTCATCCATAATGATAAAGAGAAAAACGAATTCAAATAAACCTTTATCCGGTTTAATATTCAATTTAGGCTAAATAAAATAATGCACATAAATAGGCTATTTATTTTTATTTTATTTATAAAGAAGTAATTCATTTCAAATGAGATGATGCGATTGAAGACTTCTTCAAATTTTACATAATAGTCCTACACGATTTCATGTTTCACAATAGGTTACACATTTTAACACATATGATAGGGTATCTGAAAGTTTTTGATAAACTGCTAATATTAAGGAATAGATGTTAATATTTTAATGGTTTAATATAGCAGAAACCATTGGCATACATTGAGCAATATTAGTCATACAGCCCTTCAAATCATTTTATGGGAGCAGGGAGTTCCTCATACCTCTCCTTATTTAATTGCAGTGTGTGTGTGTGCGTGTGTGCGTGTGTGCGTGTGTGTGTGTGTGTGTGTGTGTGTGTGTGTGTGTGTGTGTGTGTGTGTGTGTGTGTGTGGCCAACACCACTTGGAAGGCTTTTTGACTGCTGTAACTTTGCTTTCTTTCGCGCACACTCGGGTTGAGCTCCCATCCTATTAGATGTTGGAACCCATTCGGGGAGGAGCAGCCACAGGCCAAAACGTGAACAGAGTTTAAAAAAAAAAGTGTCTCTGTAGTGACGGATGCTTGAGCCGTAGTTTTCCCAATGTTCGACACAGTAGACTGTGCGCAGCCTTCACTCCAGTCATCCTGGCGAGCCGTGGCTTAGGCTAAACATACTTCTCCAAACTCCCTTTGTAACACACAGAAAATAAAGGAAAGGAGGCTGAGGAAACTGGAGCTACCCATCTCCGTGCTGCTGAAGCTTTTGGGAGAGTTCTTTATTCTTTTAAACTTTACGGGACGAAGGCGAGGAGGAGATAATGCAGGCGCGCTACTCCGTCTCCAGCCCCAACTCTCTGGGCGTCGTGCCTTACATTAGCAGTGACCAGAGCTACTACCGGGCAGCGGCCGGTGGAGGGTACACCGGGATGCCTGCTCCCATGAGTATGTACTCTCACGCAGCCCAAGACCAGTACCAGGCCAGCATGGCGCGTGCGTACGGACCGTACACCCCGCAGCACCAGCCCAAGGACCTGGTCAAACCTCCGTACAGCTACATCGCCCTTATCACCATGGCGATACAGAACTCACCGGACAAGAAGGTGACCCTAAACGGGATTTATCAGTTTATCATGGAGAGGTTCCCGTTCTACCGAGACAACAAGCAGGGCTGGCAGAACAGCATCCGCCACAACCTGTCCCTCAACGAGTGCTTTGTCAAAGTGGCCCGGGACGATAAGAAGCCCGGCAAAGGCAGCTACTGGACTCTGGACCCGGACTCCTATAACATGTTCGAGAACGGCAGCTTCCTGAGGCGTCGCAGACGGTTCAAGAAGAGTAATGTTCAAAAGGACAAGGATGACAGGCAAGGCAGGGACCTGTCAGGGAGAGGAGCACCGGATATGGAGAACGAGCAGCCCGTGCAGGGCTCACAGCCCGTGCGCATCCAGGACATAAAGACTGAGAACGGGACCTCTACTCCACCACAGGCCGAGTCCCCCAGCCTGCCTGTGCCCAAGATAGAGAGTCCTGGGAGCAGCAGCAGTATGTCCACCGGTAGCCCTCACAGTGTGCCCTCTGCCCGGTCCCTCTCCATGGAGGGCCCCGAGCATCACCACCACGCACAGGCCGCGGCGCAGGGCTTCAGTGTGGACAACATCATGACCTCAGTCCGGGGGTCGCCTCAGGGCACCACGGAGCTCACGTCCCCTCTTATCGCATCTTCTAGGACAGGTATAAACCCCTCTCTATCTCTTAACTATTCCCCCAACCAGACGTCTGCTTACAACTCACCAAACTGCAACCAGAACTCAATATCTACAAACTCTAACGCGACGTACCATTGCAACATGCAAGCCATGAGCTTGTACGCCGGGGACCGAGGAGGCCACCTTGCGCCCTCCACCACCGTGGACGAGACTCTTCCCGATTACTCCATCACCACTACGGCCACATCCCCGCTCGGGCATGGCAACCTGAGCGCGGGACAGGACAGTGGTCACCACGCGAACCAGGGCCGACTTGCGTCCTGGTACGGAGACCTGGGACACCTGGGCACAAGCTACCCAGCACAGCAACAGAACTTCCACTCGATGCGAGAGATGTTCGAGTCTCAACGTATCGGTTTGAATAGCTCTCCGGTTAACGGAAATAATAGCTGTCAGATGGCCTTCCCCTCCGGTCAATCCATCTACCGTACCTCCGGAGCTTTCGTTTATGACTGCGGCAAGTTCTGAAAACAACAAAAACAAAAATGTTTTTTTAAACGAATAACTTTAATATATATATTTCCTTCTTTTTGTACTTTAACCTCCCTCATTCCGGTCCTTTATTCATCCCCAAATGGACTAAACAGATTGAGAGTGGTGAGATTTGTTCTGGTGTGTATGACAGACAGAGAGGCGCGTGTTACAACACCGAATAACACGTAAGTTTTTACTCTCTCACTTTAGGAACTTTGTTTTTAAAGAGTGTTGCTTTAATATCCAACATGTTATTAACTTGTTATTCACTGTAAATTGCATCTAGTAATTTATTATAGAAAGTAAGGGAGTATACTTGGATGTTGTGGACCAAACACCAAAAAAGTGTTTCCAAATTGAGGTGCCTTAAATTTGTGCTACATATTGTTATTTTATGAAATAGGAGGGGAACTTGTATACCGACGTATTCTATATATTTTTGTTCCATATTTGTTGAAATTATTCTGAAGGCATTGCATTGTTTGTCTAATAAATTGACATTCTATTTGATTTAAATTTGTCTGGTTTATTAGCTCTCCGTAGAGGCCTATAAGGTCCGGCATGCTTTAGAATAGGGGACACAATGCAAAATAAAAGTTTGGCCTATTATTGCAAAATAAGATTGCTTAGTGTCTTCCCTGGTGGTGCTTAGAAAAAAATTGTGTTTAGGCCTAATGGTTCAAATCATTTGTGATTTTAAACGGCGGAGGTATATTTGCGTAAACCTCGCTCTTCTGTATTTATAATGTAATATCTAAAACACAAACTATTGCACAACACACCCCACACAGTGTTGACAAGATTTACGGTGGCTATTTAGAGTAATAAAGTGCTTCTGTTTCTTGTCTTGATGTTCTGTTCTGGGGCCTTATGACCCTGCTACAATAACCGGGGCACATATGCACACAGTTTTGCCTGGCAGCACACGTTGCAGGACTGTAGTGAAATAAATGTAAAACATATACAGTTTAAACGACGTGACAATCTTATGAGTTCTGGAGTTATGTCTAGGTACTTATAGGGGTATTTTATGATACAACGTAAAGCAATACAACACACACAAGTCTACAGCCACTAATGCGATTTTCTGCTGTATTGAGTGTATTGTAATCTGATAGGATGCAATATACAGGCTTGCTGCTGGGCTGGTAGTGTATTATGCAAGTACTCAGTGTGTATGATATATGTCCGTGTAATTGTTAGTTATTCTTGTAACGGATAGGCTATTGTTATGGTAACGTAACACATGTTTCAACATACAGTATCTCTCCTTAGGCTATGTGGGACGTGCCATCGAGGAAAGTATAAATGTTGGGTCCAAAACCTCCTAATTAAAATAATGATTAGCAAGTTTTGTTTCTAACTTTAGAACTATCTTCAATACAGGTTGTGCAATATTTGGGCATTTTACTTTCTTATAACAAAGCTAAAATAAAATGTAGGCTACTGGGCCTACTCCTCTGCCCTGGCCCATGTTTGTGTAGTCAGCACAAATGAAATGTTACATTGAGCTACAGCACACAATCTGAAACAGAGGGGGAGACTGAGGAGAGGAAGAGAGTAGAGATTTACACAACGACATTTAGTATTTGTGTAAATAAGAAATCACACTAATTTATATCATGAAATAATTATTGACGAAGGATATGGAGTACATTTGGTGACAACAGAAGTAAGGTCTAGATGCATTGCTTGGTTTGTTTTCGCTGAGACGAGACCCTTTGTCAATATCCTCACCTCCAGGCCTTTAGTTTAACAGTAGGGCGAGCCGAGAGCCAAACTTTGTATCACGGCTTATTGATGGAGGGGTAGGTGGCTGTTTACTAGCTCCGTGGTGCCAAGGTATCCGGGTGTTGTTTGGAGTGACCACGTGTGTTTACGGACGCTTAGTTCATACCACGCATGCCTGAAATATTCTCTTTGCCAGATGTTTGGTTGCTGCAGCAACTGATTAAAGATGAAACAAAACAAGGCCAACACAGACACACACACAGACACATAGATTCATTAACATTAAGTGTACTTTGTTTACTATTTTAAAATCAATCTAGACAATGCAAAACAAATATCAGTCGCTTTCAAGAAAATACATTGAAACATGATAGGACAAATATGTGTGAAAATGTGTTGTTTTGAAACTCTCCTTTTGCAGGCCTATATTATTATTATCGTCATTATTATTAATATGTCCTATTAACTAATTTGTACAATTTAAAATGTGTAAACAAATATCGCTGCTAAGATATTACTGTAGCTTAACTGTTTAAATTGCAGATAAAACACATTTGCAGTTAAAACAAATTCACAACTAAATTCAAACCACTTCATCAAACATTTGGAATGTTTTGTATAGGCCACGCGCGCGTGTGTGTGTGTGTGTCCGTCTCGATAGTCACAATTGGTAGTCATTACAGCTTGTTAATTGAGTGTACAGGGGTTTACAGAAAACATCTGCTTACTTATTGTGTTAACTACATTCTCTGTCCCTTCCTCCGCGTCCTCTAAGCATGCAGCCCTGGGTCTGACAATTACACGGACTGACTGACTGGAGACCGCCCTTCGCAAATGGCAACCTATTCCCTGTATAGTGCACCTGGTCAAAGGTAGTGTACTACATAGGAGCATATGGTGACATTTGGGACGCAGCCTGGGGCTCAGTCAGACGTATGAGAGTAATGAATGTAGCCTATGCATTATATGGCGTTGTTATATGACATACCTCTGCGCTGAGTCTTGCTGCCTGCTGCCGGCGGCCCTGGGCTCCGTGAGTTCAGGAACAGGGGGAGTGGAGAAGATATATTTTTACTCTCTGACACCAGTGCTTTGCTGAGGTCCAAATCTTGTGCAGGTGTGTCCGTGGGGCAAGTAGGGAGGCAGGAGGGGTAGGGGACGCAGAAGGGAGTAGGGGGTTGACTTCTCCCTGGTAGGCATTGAAAATGTGTCTTTGTTGTGATCGCTTGCACTCGTGAAAGTATTGGATTGAGAATGGAGAGAGTGAGCAGGGAACACTACACCACAGCACAAATGCTCCCTTGAGTATAGCCTACTTGACAGCACAGGCAGCACAAAGTCAAGTTGTTCCAGTCAGTCACTCTGCGTTTCGGGTAAGCCTAGGCCTAAACAAAGCCAACATTGCTTATTAACCTGGAGATTTTTATCTACATTTTAAAATGGACTATTAACTATTGGTGTATAGGTAATGAAAACAATACCCTTCTAGTTTATTGGCTAGAGGCTTTACCATACCATTTACAGTTTTCATTTTGACAACAAAAAAAGTAACCACTATAGGTCTATGCATTGGCCTAGACTGCATCACACCAATACAAATAGGTTTAGATTTAAATAAAATAGTGGCCTACCAATAATTCAATAAGCAGATATTTCAAATGTTGATCCTCTCACTCATAGATGCCTAGCCATAATTGCGCTAATAGAAGTCATCAGATTCTTTCCGAAGGAATAAACACACGTCACGTCGGCGCACAGAGATTGATGGCGCTCTCTCTAGCTGGCCAGGTCAGGAAGGAATAAAATTAAATCAGCGGCAGAATCATTTTTCATCCGACGGAAAAGGCAGAGCGCGAGGCGAAGGTCAATGGGGAGGATGTCAACAATGCTTCATGAGAGGGCAAAGCGACGAGCTACCACTATATGAGCACGCAGTCGCTTTCTAAAGATGCCTATACCTTTCCTGGCCTAACATACTCGCATGCGCTGTTCACAGAAACCACGGAATACATTATGGATATTACTGTTGACAAGTTAGAGATGACTAATCGATTAGTTTACTTGGACACCCTCCTCCACAAGCACATAAATGCACTATTACAACATACACACTATAGCCTACTGTAAGCCTCTACACAAACATAGATAATTATGTGGAGACAGGCATCTCTTTTAAATAAAGGTCAACTGTGTTCTATTCATTTTAACTTTAAAGTTAAAGTGAGGGGCGTGCTCGTCTAAAAATAAGGCTTGTACATTTTTCAGATCAAATAAGGCGTTCTGCAGCTTAACACCTTGTCAATATTGAATATTGCATGTAGCCTACAATTAAGTTATTAAACGTGAATTAAATATGGTTAGTGGTTAAATACCAATTTTATTAACACAGTTAAGGCGAGGCGTTCTGCTGCAAGAATGATGACAGGAATCGTCATACCTTTTGATTTAATAATACCAAAATAAGAACAAAATTAAGGAATTGCACTTACAAACTCTTCGTTATGCGTTATAGTTATGACAATGAAATAATTAAAACAAATAGTAACATTCCCTCAAACATTCTGACTTTGCAGGCAATAGTCTAATAGGCCGACATAGGCTACTTGATTAAAGTATTATGACAAGAGATACAATTTCCCCAAGTATTCCATTTTATTGGGCAATTCGTTCGGTTTTTCACATTCATAATGAGCTAAAAACAGAATTTGAAACTTCAAGAGTAAACGTGAGAATGGCATGAAACACAGACTAGGAGGGGCTGTATGAGCAAGAGCTTATCAAATCAATTTGTAAGTCAACAGCAATTACACACACACACACACACACACACACACACACACAACAAGAGGATGTGTAACGCGAAACTGAGACCTTCCCCTCGTCTTTAAATTAAGCTGTTAAGGTCTACAATCATAACAATTCCGGGCGCCTTCAAGACAAACCTACACGACCCTCAATAACACGTCAAAGCATGAATGATGTATAATATATAAATTCACTGTCCTCCGCTTTTCACATCTGTCTAACGCCTGTCTGATGCATTAAGACATATTTTACTCAGCACTGTTTAAGGTCGTGGTGGGGATAAATCTAACCACCGGAGTGTCAGTGTGTCTGTCTCCCCGCCCAGGCAGGTCCTGTGGGTGCAGGCCCCGGGGCCAGAGCCGGGGGAGACATGGAGCTGGGTAGGTCAAAACGCTTGAAGGCCCGCCATTTTCCAAAGCCCTCGGAAAAGTCAGAAGTAATGGTGAAGTTTGCCACTGCCTCGCGGGGACGTTTAGTTCTACGACACGAGAGGCTCTATTACAGTAGTGTAATTGAGCAAGGCTATAACTCTCTGCTAACATTAGCCTATCAACTGTCATAAACCGATACGCCAAACACCAATTAAAGGATTATGACTCAATATGTTGGCAATAAAAGGAGAACATGAAACAGTAGGCCTACTTATCAATTTGTAAACTGTGAACTTAGGCTAGGCCTACTCAATACAGTATTGCTATAAGTGACAAGAGAATGAAAAGGTGTAAGCCTTTGTGCGAGTTCTCATATTGTATTATGGGATTTGACACATTATAATCGAGACTTTCTCATGGTTCTCTATTCGCTCGTCAGCTGGTGCCAGTCAGCCTATAGCACACTAAATGAACTAGGATAAAGCCAAACAAAATATTCGATTAATTAATGGTCATACCAGCATCAGCATTTGGGGCCCTTTCTGATGGTAATCTGCATCTGCTATGTTTTATTAGAGATAAATCCGATTGCAGAGTTCCACTTCCTAACCAATCTCCCATTTACTTGTTTATTTTTCCGGGCAGTGGAGAATGTCAGAAATGCTAAGCACTAACAGGGTTCAGATGACTTATATGGGCGCCATTTCCGCTGTAACTGTCTATTCACTCTCTCACTTTTCTTTTAGTCCGTTTAAAAAGTATAGGCCTATAGAGATGGTCTATCTCTTATTTGAAAGATTATTCTCTACCATATCGACTCTGTTGCTTATAAAGAACAATTGATAGTTGATTTTAAACGATGGCCTACACCATGAAACGAACAAACAAAAGGACATTGAAGAACATTCCAAACTGAAAAGAAAATAATTTGTCTCAAGAAATTGTAGGCCTGTAGATATCAAATTGTGAATATTTGGATCATATTTATAAAACCGAATAGTCCTAAAATCATTGCAAATTTGTAATAAAAAAACGATGTCGTCCACGTAGGCTAGATGATAATAATTATATGGCTTAAATAACAGTTTAATTAAGCCTTATATTCAAATTAAGGCAAATATGTGAACAATTTTGCTAATATGCCTGTTTTTATAATAAAGTGTAACAATAAGGACACAACGGTGGCAATTTCCATGTCTCTTGAAAGCATGAATCTCCCTATTTGTTAGACCATAGCCCTATTGAGAGAGCCAAATGCATATGATATAAATAATCCATTTTATTTTTGACAACAAAAGTAGTCTGTAGGTCTTTGCTATAGCCAACCCTCTATGTCCCAAATTAGGAAAAGCGTAAGGATAAAGAACAGTGAGCGAAAATAACATTTATAAAGACAATTTCAGGAGATTGTTAGATTATTTCAGTTTATTTTGCTCTCTAAAACGTATTAAGGCGTTTTTTAAAAAGCTTTTCATATCCACAAATGTGGTGGCACACACTCCTCTACTTTCTCGTTCTTCTCTGTAGTAACTTACGCCTGGAACTGGGTGCCTGCATTCTGTTCCCGTGCGTTCTGAAAGCTGAGCCTAGAGCAGCACAGGGCTGCTGCAGTTAGTGGCGGCGCGCGACTTGGCCCGTGCACCTGTGTGCGGCTGGCCGGCGGGCGCGAGGAGAGACCTGGCACAGTGGAAACTGGTGTGTTTTCGCTCGCACCCGGGTTCCAGGGCCAACCTCAAAGCGCCATCTGTTACCAATTATAAGTCCACACAGATGCAGCGCTGTCTCCGACGGTCAAACTGCAATGTTCTAGGTGTTGTTTTTAAGAAAAAAGAGAGGCAAACCCACCCTGTTTGTTCCCTCTTCGCAAACCTACTTTTCCATTTTCCATTTAAAATGTCAAACGGATTTTTCATAAAAAGATCCCACGACGGTTTTCATTTCATGAATATAATATGTAGGCCTACACAACTGATACATTTCTGGGGCTATAATCTTTTAAATTCAGGATGTTGATTCCATGACCATTAAGATATAGGCTAGGTAACAACCTAACTTCCTTTCTAAGCTATTGTTCTGTAACAACTATTTTACAAACCATTAAAGTAAAGTATGGTGGGACGTCTCTTGGCCTCTAGAACACAGAGGTTCGAGGTTAGGGGTTCATATTCCAGCAGAAGTCGGAGACAAAACGACAGAGGTCTTTACGCAGAGTAGAGCTAGCCTCCAGTGCGCGCTGGGCTTGGACTGGGCACATAGTCAGAATGTCTAGATTGAGACACATTCTGCAGGAATGGGATCCAGGCTCGAGGAAGCGTATTTCCTGAGGAATGAACAGGGTTAGTGTGCTCGCGGGGCAAACCAAGGAGAGCTGAGCGCGAGGAGGGAAGGGAAATGACAGGGGCTGAGGCTCACGCGACCTCTGAGCAACCTGGGAGCGCTGGCACGAGGAACCTCTCAGACAACATTACTCTAGTCTTCTGACTCGACTCAAGCTTGAGGTTTTACCTCTAAAATACCTTTTACAAGATTTAACCAAATGTATAACATCTCTCCCCTATTTATAAGGTACACATTGTACACGTGTCCTCCAGTCTAGACACATCTTTGTGGAATAATGGCGGGGAGATTATGCAGTGCCAATTGGGTGACATAAAATAGCCTATCTTTATAAATAGTTAAAATTATGTTATTTAGGCTACATATATTATATGTGGTGCTATGTGTCTATCAATACATTTATAACAAACAATGTATATTAAGGGGAGAAGAGCAGAAGATTGTGTATGAAAATACAAGAAAATAATCACATATATAGGGCCAACTAATGTATCAAAAGAACAAGTTTTATTGTACCAAAATTTTTATATTCTGAATGAAATATGTCAGATGGGAATACAAAAGATTTCACAAATGCTGAATTACATCTAAAACATATTTGTTGGTCATCTTACAATAACAAATAATTAAAGTTATACTTAATTTATTTCTAAAAGGACAAACTGCAACCTGTGACCTATATGCCAGGCGATTAAAACAAACAAACACAAGACAACAATACAATCCCATATTGCCCAGAGACAGTGTAGAATAAAAACAATTAAAAGTCCTATCACCATATAGGCTACTAAATCATGATCAGCGTGAAAAATTATCTTAAGATTAAAAACAAAAATAAGGAATGGCATTATTTAAAAGGCATCGAATAATCTTCCCTCACCATAGCATAAGGCAAAAAAACAGACTGAGTAACTTCGTTTGGGACAGCAAAGTGATGAAAAAAATGATCCAGACTAGTTTTATATTCTTTTCACCGCATGCTGCGACTGTTGAGTCGCAGTGCACTCTGGTCAGGAGTGCTCAGATGATTCCCTAGGTTTGGGTTGATCCACAGGATGTGGTTTTATGCGTTAGGGTTATTCTTCATGAGATGGATGTCAGCATCAACCATCTCTTTCACCAGTTCCTAAAGGGTCAAATAGAGGTTTAGTTTAGACACAGATATTGTCTACTCTAAACCTAACATAGCAGCCTAAATATTCATTTCCAAACACTGATAATCAAACAATTCGTATAGATTCATGAAAAAAGGTTAACCTAATAAAATGATTGGTCCGAATCGAAAAATCCCTAAGACAAAAAATATGGAAATAATGGAGAAACAAAATGTATTGTATACATCAAATCTGTTCAGAGGACTGCTGTCTCGTTATTCAGTCATGTTGATGTACTGTGGTTGGTAAGTGGGAGATTCGTCCAACTTGGCTTGTTCAATCACACTTAACCTACTTATTATTGCTCATATAAGGCTTGTACAGTATATGATTATAACATGTTATAAAACATTAGTTTAGCAACTTAATTAAGAAGCTGCTTAACTTCCCAATTTATGTTGTGTTTACTGACAACACAAGAAGAGTGGAGAAGCTGGCTGGGAAGACTGTCATCGAAGAAGACCAGCGTGCTGTGCATCTCCAGTTCCACCATGGGTTATGTGCACACAGACACGCACACACACAAACCCACACACACACGCATGCATGCACACGTGCACGCAAGCACACACATGCACACATATGCACACACGCAGAGTAAAGTGCAACACCCACCTCAAAAGTGATCTTTGCTTTCCAGCCTAACTTTGTCAGTGCCTTGGTGCTATCACCTTGCAGGTATTCCTGGGGAAAGAGAGGGAGAAACAAAAACAACTCATCATTCATGGTCACTAGAGAATGGTGTTTAGAATAGGGTAATTTTACAGTCAGAGTTCAGCAGAAACAGTACATTACAGTAGAAACAGTAGATATACAGTTGATACAGTAGACTTCCTGTTATAAAGACTTTAATTCCACCACTATCTATCGAAATCAAACATATGCACAATTCTCTATAGGATGCCTATAGGATGTAAACAGATATTCAGATCCTCTGTCTAACTCTCTTTCACACACACACAGGTCAGTATCCCCTCTAGGGGAAAGGGAGGTCACAAAGTCTCACTGGCCACCAATCCCAGACTCCCCCTCCTCTCTCATCCAGAGGGTGCCAGAGCATGATGAATTGTGGGACTCTGGTGGTGTAACCTCCTTCCTCCCTCATCCCCCTCTCTCCTCTGTTTCCCTTTTGTGTTCTGCACTGGGTTCACAATCCACTGAGACCCTGTCTGAGACCACCAAAGATACAGCCTGGAAAATACCTCTCGCTCTCTCTCATTATCATTTTGTCACCTCACTCTCCCTCAGTTAAACAGTCAGCAATTTGTTGTTATCCTAAAAATCTACGCGTATCTTTGAATCGTACACAAGTTTGCTGAACAACCCTGTTACGTTCTCATACTCACTGTCAAGATTTCTACAGTTGATTTAGTGGTTAGCTACATATTTCTTTCAGTAGAAGGAGAGTACGTATCAGTTACTCCCGATGTGCTCATGTCCATGGCTGAATAGAGATGTGAAATTATAAAGGCAGAGAGCTCCTTTTCTATCTGACACTAAAACATTTGAAAATGTCTGTTTCTGGGTGATCTTATTACACAGGAACGCTACAGCAGCATTAGCCTAGCTTGGTGCTACTTCAGCCTTTACAGAACAGGGACCCACATCTCTGAGCTGCTCCACAGCCCTCAATCACACTGGCTCACACACACATGCATGCACGCAAACGCACAAACTTTGTTGCAGTTGATTAAAGTTAACTACAAAACGTTTTTCATGTGTTATTTTTATTTGAAATGCAACCTCCAATCAATCTTCAAGTGCATTTTTAAAATGTTTTTATTAGTCCAGTCTTTACATCAGCCATCAGACAAAAGCTCGTCCCTCCTTTAGTAGTCAGTTCACAAAGTCCATTTGTGAACGCTACATTACTGACATTCAGTTCTGACATTCAGTTCTGTTCCAGGCCTACAAACAGCCATATTTACAGAATCATTATTACAGCAATGGACGTCAATTATATAAAGTTATATAATTATAGGAGTTATTAATGGAGTAACTCCATAAGTACATTATGTTATATTTTTAAAGGAGAACATTTCGAAAGTGAAATTAATATCAGGTGTTTTTGTCCCCAATAAAGGGGTTTCAAGGTGAGTTCGCCTCAGCTCATTTATAACGTTAAAAAGCTCTCGAAGCCTACTTAAACACTTTATAACCAGTCTGTTATAACACAAATAAACATGTGTCTAGAACGAACACTCCTCAATGAAAATAATAGGTGAAACAACATTCTCAAATAAGGCATATTAAAGTGAAATTGCATTATGCAACAATTCTTACAGCAATGTTGGGTTCAGAGCAAAATAATGATGAATGTATAAATAGTGAATAAAGAGGGAAAGGACTATAATGGAATCCCAGCCCCTACCATGGACTGACTATAATATTCCATGCACTGGCAGTATGTGGCCAGAGATGGCACTGCTGAGTGCTACTATCCATACAGAATCATCTTATGCCCCACCTCACCATGACAACATTACCTTCTCCGATCAACATAGCTGACTGAGGTGAGGTACACTTCCTGTTCCTGCATCTCTATGATTGGTCAGTAGTCAGATGTCCATCTATCTATAAGACCTGGAATACAGTGTATTTATACTGATAAAGACCTGTCAAGTCCTAACACACTGAAGACCATAGATAGAACACACTTTAATTTCAGTACTCCCGCATAACAAAGAGTGCCGCTCAAAATCCAGGTAATCTACTATGAGTCATTTTGTACCTGGTGGATATCACACGTGACGGATATCTCTCTCACACACACACACACACACACACACACACACACACACACACACACACACACACACACACACACACACACACACACACACACACACACACACACACACACACACACACACACACACACACACACACACACACACACACACACACACACACAGAAATTCAACCTGCTCAGAGATTTAAAACCTAATTAGAACAGAGTCAACTCACCCCTAACTGACAGAGAATGTACTGAATTATTCAACAAGAACTGCTAACAGATGGGGAACAATATAATCTTCATATGGATCTGATTTGGAACAGAATCCAAGGTCATGGTATATCCTGTTTAAAATAGTATTCTCCACATGTCTGGAAATATGCAACAGTGATAACAGAAATGGGTTCTAGAAAATGTGCTATGTTGAGTGGATTGCTCTCTGAAGACAGAAGATTTGAGTAAATATTACATCTGTAGGGGATTTAAAATTAGAGTGATAAAGCTATATCACACGCATCCTCAGGATGCGACCATGATCTGTTCACAGTCCATAAACCCCGCCATGCATCATGGGTAGTGTGTGTCAAGTTGCGATGGTCGCAGAAGAGGGATCACATAGGGAGAGACACAACGATGACAAACTGACTGTATACCTGATCCCTACAGGCAATGTTGTTTCCCAGGCAACGCAGGTATCAATAAATGTTCATTTACGTCTGAGGTGAATCCGGAGACACCGAGAGAAATGGATGTTTCCTCTGAGTATATGGAAGTGCTGATGAAACCGTTTTCCCTTTCTCTTCAGGTAGCCAGGAGCAGCAGCAACAACACCACTGATATCACATCACACTACATCCTGAATAACCTCATTGCCACAGTTGCCAAACCATCATCAATATCATCGTCATCACCACCATTGTCAACATCATCATCGACACCTGAATCCTCCTTCCCCTCTTCCTTTCTACCATTAAAGGTGTAAACCACTCTCTCTGAATGTGATCACGGTCGATAAAGCCCACAGGTGATTAAGGCACTCTGAGTTGGCATGTAACGCTAAGGAATTCCAGTATCACTGAAAGTCCTGTCAATAAATCACAGCAACCCTTTCACACAGCAGAGAGAGAGAACACTACAAAAACATCCCAACATAGCCAAAGAGTTCTTCGAGCCGTTGAAGGGAAAGAAAGTTCAACATCCTCATAGAGACCTCTCTTTCTCTTCCCCTCTCTCTCACGCAGAAACACTCACAGGGGACAGGCTCTGAGGATCTGATGTGGTTTGGAGAGGCCATTGGAAGTGCTTCTGGTATTTGTATGACCATGGACATGAGGATGGATACAGACATCAAACAGTAGCAGCAATGAGACAGCAGTAGTTCAACTCAGTAAGTCTGGACCCCACAGCCTCAGCTGTCTCAAGGACAGACATGATTTCCCAGAAACCTTCACCCTTTGTAAGGTCACACAGACGAAGACTGAGTGTGTGTGTTTGCGAGAATGGTTTGTTAGTGTTCTGGTCCAGGTGTGAGAAAGACGGGGAAGGAATGAGAGAGCCAGTACAGGTATGCACATCCTCTCACTGGTCACTTCTCTACCCACATCCCCTCTTCCTCTCACTGGTCACTTCTCTACCCACATCCCTCCCTCTCTTTTTCTTTGCCCACATTAACATACTCCCAGATTCTAGAACAAGAAACACAAAGACTGGGAAGAAAATAGAAAATAGTGTAACAGAGAGGGAGAAAGAGCCTGCTGGTTTCTCCCCAGGACTTCTAGACAGTATTAGCCACTCCCGTAAAAAGTTCAGGATCCTACCACTGAGAGATGGAGAGTTCCAGTCTGTGTGTGTATATATTCCTGTGTGTGTGTGATGGGAGACAGCAGGGGGTGTGTGAGTTATATCACAGGTTTCTTCCGCCGTCTCCACGTGAGGCTCGGCCGACACACAACGTGGGTACTGAACTCTAAAGAGTGGCCCTGTCCCTCACACACACACACACACACACACACACACACACACACACACACACACACACACACACACACACACACACACACACACACACACACACACACACACACACACACACAGTTAGAAGCATAATGTATATTTATATATGAGAGAAGGAGGAATATTACATAAATTGGGAGCTGTATCTATAATTTGAACTTTGAGTGAGTAACGCGCAACGTACTGATTAACAATGAAAGAGACCAGTCTCTCTCCCTTCCTTCACCCCCCTCCATGATGATTGTTCTCCATCAGTGCTCATTAAAATTCCTGGGGGAGTTGTGTGATAAATATTTAGGTGGTTGAGGACACACTCTAAACACTCTTGAGGAGCAGAGTGGAGGCTAGCAGCAGATCGCACTAAGTGCCCCAACGCCACCGCTAAGCATTCTGCCTGCCCTTCAGCTCCAAGGAGATTTGTATATGTGAAGTACTTACTGTCAAGATAACCAGCACAGGGAGAGAGGGGGCAAGATTGATAGCGAAGCCAGCCAACCGTGTGGTGTGTTTGTGTGTGTGGTGAGTATGAGATTTGAAATGCTTAACTTGCATGATCTAACCAACAGTGCAGTTATCAATATCAAAATAGTATAACTAACCTTAAGATAATAATATATCTTTTTGAAGTATATATACACATACACACATACAGTTGAAGTCGGAAGTTTACATACACTTAGGTTGGAGTCATTAAAACTCGTTTTTCAACCACTCCACAAATTTCTTGTTAACAAACTATAGTTTTGGCAACTCGGTTAGGACATCTACTTTGTGCATAACACAAGTAATTTTTCCAACAAGTGTTTACAGACAGATTACTTCACTTAAACTCACTGTATCACACTTCCAGTGGGTCAGAAGTTTACATACACTAAGTTGACTGTGCCTTTAAACAGCTTGGAAAATTCCAGAAAATTATGTCATGGCTTTAGAAGCTTCTGATAGGCTAATTGACATAATTTGAGTCAATTGGAGGTGGAACTGTGGATGTATTTCAAGGCCTACCTTTAACCTCTCTGGGGTAGGTGGGACGCAATCGTCCCACCTGGCCAATAGCCAGGGAAAATACAGAGCGCCATATTCAAATAAAATGATATAAAAATCAAACTTTCATTAAATCACACATGTAAGATACCAAATTAAAGCTACACTCGTTGTGAATCCAGCCAAGCTTCTGATAGGCTAATTTACATAATTTGAGTCAATTGGAGGTGTACCGGTGGATGTATTTCAAGGCCTACCTTCAAACTCAGTGCCTCCTTGCTTGACATCATGGGAAAATCAAAAGAAATCAGCCAAGACCTCAGAAAAGAAATTGGAGACCTCTACAAGTCTGGTTCATCCTTGGGAGCAATTTCCAAATGCCTGAAGGTACCACGTTCATCTGTACAAACAATAACATGCAAGTATAAACACCCTGGAACCACGCAGCCGTCATACCACTCAGGAAGGAGACGCGTTCTGTCTCCTAGAGATTAATGTACTTTGGTGCGAAAAGTGCAAATCAAACCCAGAACAAAAGCAAAGGACCTTGTGAAGATGCTGGAGGAAACAGGTACACAAGTATCTATATCCACAGTAAAACGAGTCCTATATCGACATAACCTGAAAGACCGCTCAGCAAGGAAGAAGCCACTGCTCCAAAACCACCATAAAAAAGATAGACTTCGGTTTGCAACTGCACATGATGACAAAGATCGTACTTTTTGAAGAAATGTCCTCTGGTCTGATGAAACAAAAATATAACTGTTTGGCTATAATGACCATTGTTATGTTTGGAGGAAAAAGGGGGTGTCTTGCAAGCCGAAGAACACCATCCCATCCGTGAAGCACTGGGGATGTCAGCATCATGTTGTGGGGGTGCTTTGCTGCAGGAGGGACTGGTGCACTTCACAAAATAGATGGCATCATGAGGCAGGAAAATTATGTGGATATATTGAAGCAACATCTCAAGACATCAGTCAGGAAGTTAACTTCTTATGGCTGCAGGGGCAGTATTGAGTAGCTCGGATGAAAGGTGCACAGAGGTGCCCATATTAAACGGCCTGACAGAGGTGCCCATATTAAACGGCCTGCTCCCAGTTGCTAATATATGCATATTATTATTCATATTGGATAGAAAACACTCTGAAGTTTCTAAAACTGTTTGAATTATGTCTGTGAGTATAACAGAACTCATATGGCAGGCAAAAACTTCCTGTTTGAATTGTTTCTGAGGTGTCAGATTTTCAACCATGCTCTCAATTGAAATGACAGCAAGATATAGATGAGTTTTCGCTTCCTACGGCTTTCACTAGATGTCAATAGTCAACAGAACTTTGTCTGATGACTCTAATGTGAAGGGGGGCCGAAGGAGAAAGGAATGAGTAATCACTTCCACGGGCTGATCACGCATTCACCATGCGCCTTCACATGAGTAGGACGTCCGTTCCATCGCTCTTCTGAAGTCAATTGAATTTTCCGGTTGGAACGTTATTCAAGATGTATGTTAACAACATTCTAAAGATTGATTCAGTACATCGTTTGACATGTTTCTACTGACTGTTACGGAACTTTTGGACATTTCGTCACGTTATAGTAGAGGCGCTTTCTGACTTTGGAATTGTTTACCGAAGGTGCGAACCAAAGTAGCTAATTGGACATAAATAACGGACATTATCGAACAAATCAAGCATTTATTGTGGACCTGGGATTCCTAGGAAGTTCATCAAAGGTAAGGAAACATTTATCATGTATTTTCTGGTTTCTGTTGAGTCCAACATGGCGGCTAATTTGGCTATTGTTCTGAGCTCCGTCTCAGATTATTGCATGATTTGCTTTTACCGTAAAGTTTTTGAAATCTGACACAGCGGTTGCATTAAGGAGAGGTATATCTATAATTCCATGTGTATAACTTATATTATCATCTACATTTATGATGAGTATTTCTGTTGAAACGATGTGGCTATGCACTATCATTGGATGTTTTTGGAACTAGTGAATCTAACGCGCCAATGTAAACTCAGATTTTTTGTTATAAATATGAACTTTATCAAACAAAACATGCATGTATTGTGTAACATGAAGTCCTATGAGTGTCATCTGATGAAGATAATCAAAGGTTAGTGATTACTTTTATCTCTATTTCTGCTTTTTCTGACTGCTATCTTTCGCTGGAAAATCTTATTGTGGTTTGATGGTGACCTAACATAATCGTTTGTAGTGCTTTCGCTGAAAAGCATATTTGAAATCGGACACTTTGGTGGGATTAACAACAAGAATACCTTTAAAATGATATAAGACACATGTATCTTTGAGGAAATTTAATTATGAGATTTCTGTTTTTTGAATTTGGCGCCCTGCACTTTATCTGGCTGCTGTCATATCGATCCCGGTAGCGGGATGCAGCCATAAGCAGTTAAAGCTTGGTCGCAAATGGGTCTTCCAAATGGACAATGACCCCAAGCATACTTCCAAAGTTGTGTCAAAATGGCTTAAGGACAACAAAGTCAAGGTATTGGAGTAGCCATCACAAAGCCCAGACCTCAATCCTATAGAACATTTGTGGGCAGAACTGAAAAAGCGTGTGCGAGCAAGGAGGCTTACAAACCTGACTCAGTTACTCCAGCTCTGTCAGGAGGAATGGGCCAAAATTCAACCAATTTATTGTGGGAAGCTTGTGGAAGGCTACCTGAAAAGTTTGACCCAAGTTAAACAATTTAAAGGCAATGCTACCAAATACTAATTGAGTGTATGTGAACTTCTGACCCACTGGAATGTGATGAAAGAAATAAAAGCTGAAAGAAATCATTCTCTCTACTATTATTCTGACATTTCACATTCTTAAAATAAAGTGGTGATCCTAACTGACCTCTAATACAGGGAATTGTTACTGGGATTAAATGTCAGGATTTGTGAAAAACAGTTTAAATGTATTTGGCTATGGTGTATGTAAACTTCAGACTTCAACTGTACATACACACACATATATATATTCTATATATATATATATATACTCACACACACACACACACACACACACACACACACACACACACACACACACACACACACACACACACACACACACACACACACACACACACACACACACACACACACACACACACACACACACACACACACACACACACACTATCGTTCAAAAGTTTGGGGTCACTTAGAAATGTCTTTGTTTTTGAAAGAAAAGCACATTTTCTGCCCATTCAAATAACACAAAATTGATCAGAAATACAGTGTAGACATTGTTAATGTTGTAAATGACTATTGAAGCTGGAAAACGGCTGATTTTCTATGGAATATCTACATAGGCGTACAGAGGCCCATTATCAGCAACCATCCCTCCTGTGTTCCAATTGCACGTTGTGTTAGCTAATCCAAGTTTATAATTTAAAAAACCTAATTGATCATTAGAAAACCCTTTTGCAATTATGTTAGCACAGCTGAAAACTTGTTCTGATTAAAGAAGAAATAAAACTGGCCTTCTTTAGACTAGTTGAGTATCTGGAGCATCAGCATTTGTGGGTTCGATTACAGGCTCAACATGGCCAGAAACAAAGATTTTCTTCTGAAGCTTGTCAGTCTATTCTTGTTCTGAGAAATGAAGGTTATTCCATGTGAGAAATTGGCAAGAAACTGAAGATCTCGTACAGCGCTGTGTACTATTCCCTTCACAGAACAGCGCAAACTGTCTCTAACCAGAATAGAAAGAGGAGTGGGAGGCCCCGGTGCACAACTGAGCAAGAGGACAAGTACATTAAAGTGTCTAGTTTGAGAAACATATGCCTCACAAGTCCTCAACTGGCAGCTTCATTAAATAGTACCCGCAAAACACCAGTCTCAACGACAACAGTGAAGAGGCGACTCTGGGATGCTGGCCTTCTAGGCAGAGTTGCAAAGAAAAAGCCATATCTCAGACTGGCCAATAAAAACAAAATATTAAGATGGGCAAAAGAACACAGACACTGGACAGAGGAACTCTGTCTAGAAGGCCAACATTCTGGAGTCGCCTCTTCACTGTTGACGTTGATACTGGTGTTTTGCGGGTACTATTTAATGAATTCTACAATGTAGAAAATAGTAAAAATAAATAAAAACCCTTGAATGAGTAGGTGTGTCCAAATGAAAGGCATTGAGTTCGTCTAGCACACACACACACACACTGTTAACATTCTCATTAACCACACTATTCAGACGTGGACTCCCCACTACTGTTCCAGAGGCTTATTGTCTGTTACTGAGAGGGGGTCACACAAATAGAGGGGCCCTGTTCTGTTCCTGCATGCTATTATTCCTGAGGACAGGAAACAGATCATAATTCCTAGAGTCAGCAGAATGCTCTGGGAGAGGGAGAGAGAGATGAAGTGAGTGAGAGAAAGAGAGAGTTGAAGTGTGTTTGTCAGATACTGTGTTGGTCTTGTCTGTGTGTAACATGTTAATCAGCCTCAGGTTGTTTCAGATTTTTTGTTGTTATATCAAAGCAAACATGATTTCCCCTATTTAAACAAAATTATTCTCAACCACACTACTGAAAGACAAAGATTAAAAGGAGAAAAACAGAGGAAGAGAGAAAGGATGAGAGAGAGGGAGAAAGTGGCATTCTGCTCTCATCTTAATTGATGTGTAATTTCAGTAATGCTCGTGCACGGAGGGACCAGAGTTTGGGACTGCTTTTGACACTTGGACCTCTATGTTCCTCTATATTCTGATAGAATTCTTCTAATAGATGTGTCGACATGGAGTAATTGTCTCTGTTAGGTGGAGTGTTGAGCTCTTCAACACACATTGAGACTCACACCTCAATCGCTGGTTGTAAACTGTTTTCTGCCCCTCCAAAAAGATTGAATATGTAGACGATTGGCCTTCTTTCTGGTACTCACACACAAACAGGACCAAGCCTGGGCTGCTGAGGAGTGATGGACTCCATCCTAGCTGGAGGGGTGCTCGCATCTTATCTACCAACATAGACATGGCTCTAACTCCTCTATCTCCACAATGAGATAGGGTGCAGGCCAGGCAACAGGATGTTAGCCTGCCTGCCAGCTTGATGGAGTCTGCCACTCGCACAGTCAGCGTAGTCAGCTCAGCTTTCCCCATTGTCACCGTGTCCGTGCCTCGATATACGTCAGGCAAAACTAAACATGGCGGTGTTCGCCCTAGAAAATTCACTGGAATAAAGACATCCTCCATTCTTGTCGTTATTTATAGAGTAAGTAATAATATCTCACATCTCAAAATAGGACTACTTAATGTTAGATCCTTCACTTCTAAGGCAGTCATAGTCAATGAACTAAACACTGATCATAACCTTGATGTGATTGGCCTGACTGAAACATGACTCAAGCCTGATTAATTTACTGTGTTAAATGAAGACTCTCCTCCAGGTTACAGCAGTGACCATATCCCCCGCGCATCCGCAAAGGCGGAGGTGTTGCTAACATTTACGATAGCAAATTTCAATTTAACCCCCACAAAAAATACTACTTTTTTGTCTTTTGAGCTTCTAGTCATCAAATCTACGCAGCCTACTCAATCACTTTTTATGGGCACTGTTTACAGGCCCCATGTGCCGTATACAGTGTTCCTCACTGAGTTCCCTGAATTCTTATCAGACCTTGTAGTCATGGCAGATAATATTCACATTTTTGGTGACTTCAATATTCACATGGAAAAGTCCACAGACCCACTCCAAAAGGCTTTCGGAGCCATCATCGACTGAAAGGGTTTTGTCCAACATGTCTCTGAAACTACGCATTGCCACGGTCATACCCTGGATCTAGTTTTGTCCCATGGAATAAATATTGTGGATCTAAATGTTTTTTTCCTCATAATCCTGGATTATCGGACCACCATTTTACATTTGCAATCGCAACAAATAATCTGCTCAGATCACAACTACGGATTATCAAAAGCCACGCTATAAATTCTCAGACAACCCAAAGACTGCTAGATGCCCTTCCAGACTCCCTCCACCTACCCAAGGACTTCAGAGTACAAAAATCAGTTAACCACCTAACCAAGGATCTACATTTAACCTTGCGTAAAACCCTAGATGCAGTCGCACCTCTAAAAACAAAAAACATTTGTCACAAGAAATTTGCTTCCTGGTATACAGAAAATAACCAAGCCCTGAAGCAAGCTTCCAGAAAATTGGAATGTAAATGGCGCTCCCCCAAACTGGAAGTCTTCCGACTACCGTGCGATATTGAAGAGCCCTCACTGCTGCGCGATGAGCCTACTTTTCCAACCTAATTGAGGAGAATAAAAACAATTCAAAATATATTTTTGATACTGTCGCAAAGCTAACTAAAAAGCAGCCTTCCCCAAGTGTGGATGGCCTTTACTTCAGCACTACACAGACCTGACAGGACCAAGGATCAATGGAGATACCAAAGTTTTAAAATCCTGTCTCAATCAACACATTCATGAAAATAGTCATGGCCTCTAAACCTTCCAGCTGCCTACTGGACCCTATTCCAACTAAACTACTGAAAGAGTTACTTCCTGTGCTTGGCCCTCCTATGTTGAAAGTAATAAACGGCTCCCTATCCTCCGGATGTGTACCAAACTCACTAAAAGTGGCAGTAATAAAGCCTCTCCTGAAAAAGCCAAACCTTGACCCATAATAATAAAATTACAATTATAAATCGGCCTATATCGAATCTCCCATTCCTCTCAAGACAAATAATGTATACAAAACACTCCAGTCAGGGTTTAGACCCCATCATAGTACTGAGACTGCACTCTTGAAGGTGATGAATCCCCTTTTAATGGCATCAGACCAAGGCTCTGAATCTGTCCTTGTGCCCCTAGACCTAAGTCCTGCTTTTGACACAGTCGATCACCACATTCTTTTGAAGAGATTGGAAACTCTAATTGATCTACACGGACAAGTTCTTGCCTGGTTTAGATCTTATCTGTTGGAAAGATATCAGTTCGTCCTCTGACAAATCAATGGTAAGTTTCGGTGTTCCTCAAGGTTCCGTTGTAGGCCCACTATTGTTTTCACTATATATTCTACCTCTTGGTGATGTCATTTGGAAAAACAAAATGTCAACTTTCACTGCTATGCGGACGACACACAGCTGTACATTTCAATGAAACATGGTGAAGCCCCAAAATTGCCTACCTTGGAAGCCTATGTTTCAGACATAAGGAAGTGGATGGAAGCAAACGTTTTACTTTTAAACTCGGACCAAACCGAGATGCTAGTTCTACGTCCCAAGAAACAAAGAGATCTGCTGTTTGATCTGACAATTAATCTTGGTGGTTGTAGTCGTCTCAAATAAAACTGTGAAGGACCTCAGGACCTCTGGACCCTGATCTCTCTTTTGATGAACATTTCAAGAATACTTCAAGAGCAGCTTTTTCTATCTTCCATATATTCTTCAAACTTTGTGTCCAAAAATTATGCATAAAAGCTAACCCATGCTTTTGTCACTTCTAGATGACACTACTGCAATGCTCTACTCTTTGGATTCCCGGATAAAGCACTAAATAAACTTCAGTTAGTGCTAAATACATCTGCTAGAATCTTGACTAGAACCAACAAATTCAATCATATCACTCCCGTGCCTCTCTACACTGGTTTCCTGTTAAGGCTAGGGTGGATTTCTAGGTTTTATTGCTAAATTACAAAGCATTAAATAGACTTGCCGCTACCTATCTCTCTGATTTGATCCTGTCGTATATACCTACACGTACGCTACGGTCACAATAAGGTATACAGTGGGGCAAAAAAGTATTTAGTCAGCCACCAATTGTGCAAGTTCTCCCACTTAAAAAGATGAGAGAGGCCTGTAATTTTCATCATAGGTACACTTCAACTATGACAGACAAAATGAGAAAAAAAATCCAGAAAATCACATTGTAGGATTTTTAATGAATTTATTTGCAAATTATGGTGGAAAATAAGTATTTGGTCAATAACAAAAGTTTATCTCAATACTTTGTTATATACCCTTTGTTGGCAATGACAGAGGTCAAACGTTTTCTGTAAGTCTTCACAAGGTTTTCACACACTGTTGCTGGTATTTTGGCCCATTCCTCCATGCAGATCTCCTCTAGAGCAGTGATGTTTTGGGGCTGTTGCTGGGCAACACGGACTTTCAACTCCCTCCAAAGAATTTCTATGGGGTTGAGATCTGGAGACTGGCCACTCCAGGACCTTGAAATGCTTCTTACGAAGCCACTCCTTCGTTGCCCGGGCGGTGTGTTTGGGATCATTGTCATGCTGAAAGACCCAGCCACGTTTCATCTTCAATGCCCTTGCTGATGGAAGGAGGTTTTCACTCAAAATCTCACGATACATGGCCCCATTCATTCTTTCCTTTACACGGATCAGTCGTCCTGGTCCCTTTGCAGAAAAACATCCCCAAAGCATGATGTTTCCACCCCCATGCTTCACAGTAGGTATGGTGTTCTTTGGATGCAACTCAGCATTCTTTGTCCTCCAAACACGACGAGTTGAGTTTTTACCAAAAAGTTATATTTTGGTTTCATCTGACCATATGACATTCTCCCAATCTTCTTCTGGATCATCCAAATGCTCTCTAGCAAACTTCAGACGGGCCTGGACATGTACTGGCTTAAGCAGGGGGACACGTCTGGCACTGCAGGATTTGAGTCCCTGGCGGCGTAGTGTGTTACTGATGGTAGGCTTTGTTACTTTGGTCCCAGCTCTCTGCAGGTCATTCACTAGGTCCCCCCGTGTGGTTCTGGGATTTTTGCTCACCGTTCTTGTGATCATATTGACCCCACGGGGTGAGATCTTGCGTGGAGCCCCAGATCGAGGGAGATTATCAGTGGTCTTGTGTGTCTTCCATTTCCTAATAATTGCTCCCACAGTTGATTTCTTCAAACCAAGCTGCTTACCTATTGCAGATTCAGTCTTCCCAGCCTGGTGCAGGTCTACAATTTTGTTTCTGGTGTCCTTTGACAGCTCTTTGGTCTTGGCCATAGTGGAGTTTGGAGTGTGACTGTTTGAGGTTGTGGACAGGTGTCTTTTATACTGATAACAAGTTCAAACAGGTGTCATTAATACAGGTAACGAGTGGAGGACAGAGGAGCCTCTTAAAGAAGAAGTTACAGGTCTGTGAGAGCCAGAAATTGCAAATAAATTCATTAAAAATCCTACAATGTGATTTTCTGGATTTCTTTTTCTCATTTTGTCTGTCATAGTTGAAGTGTACCTATGATGAAAATTACAGGCCTCTCTCATCTTGTGGGAGAACTTGCACAATTGGTGGCTGACTAAATACTTTTTTGCCCCACTGTACCTCCTTATTGTCCTTAACATTTTTAAGAAAACAGCTGGAGGCAGGGCTTTCTCCTATAGAGCTCCATTTTTATGGAATGGTCTGCCTATCCATCAGAGACGCAGACTCGGTCTCGACTTTTAAGTCTTTACTGAAGACTCATCTCATCAGTAGGTCCTATGATTGAGTGTAGTCTGGCCCAGGGGTGCAAAGGTGAATGGCAAGGCACTGGAGTGACGAACCGCCCTTGCTGTCTCTGCATGGCTGGCTCCACTCTCTCCACTGGGATTCTCTGGCTCTGACCCTATTGCGGGGGTTGAGTCACTGGCTTACTAGTGTTCTCCCATGCCGTACCTATAAGGGGTGCGTAACGTCGTGCCAGGCTTTATTCGCTATACTCGACTTGAGTGGGTTGAGTCACTGACGTGATCTTCCTGTCCAGTTTTGCGTCCCCTCGGGCTTGCGGGGGAGGAGATCTTCATGGGCTATACTCAGCCTTGTAAGTTGGTGGTCTGTAAATATCCCTCTAGTGGTGTGGGGGCTGTGCTTGGGCAAAGTGGGTGGGGTTACAGCTCTAGGACCATGCCTCAGAACTACCTGGCCTGACGACTCCTGGCTGTCCCCATCCCCAGTCCACCTTGTCGTGCTGCTGCTCCAGTTTCAACAGTTCTGCCTGTGGAGATGGAACCCTAACCTGTTCACCGGACGTGCTACCTTGTCATGCTGCTGCTCCAGTTTCAACTGTTCTGCCTGCAGAGATGGAACTCTGACCTGTTCACCGGACGTGCTACCTTGTCCCGGACCTGCTGTTTTCGGCCCTCTCTCTCCCTCTCTACCGCACCTGCTGTCTCGACCTCTGAATGCTCGGCTATGAAAAGCCAACTGACATTTACTCCTGAGGTGATGACCTTTTGCACCCTCTACAACCACTGTGATTATTATTTGACCCTGCTGGTCATCTATGAATGTTTGAACATCTTGAAGAACAATCTGGCCTTAATGGCTATGTACTCTTATAATCCGAACCCGGCACAGCCGGAAGAGGACTGGCCACCTCTCAGACCCTGGTTTCTCTCTAGGTTTCTTCCTAGGTTCCTGCCTTTCTAGGGAGTTTTTCCTAGCCACCACGCTTCTACATCTGCATTGCTTGCTGTTTGGGTTTTCTGTATAAGCATTTTGTGACATCTGCTGATGTAAAATGGGCTTTATAAATACATTTGATTTGATTTTACTAGCATTTTGATAGTGTTCTGATTGTATTCTGATAGCAGTTTGATTGGATTCTGATAGCACTCGTGCTAATAAACATTGTATTTGTGCCTAGATACAAATAGAACAGATATACAACTTCTGTTAGTGTTCTGAAAAGGTTAGCGCAACATTAATGCTCTCAGGTTTCTCTGAATGTCTGGATCCTACAGGTCTATATTATCGTTCCATTTCCCCCTGTCTTGGCCCATGTTATCACGAGCTCCATCTCCACTCACCCCTTAGCCCTCATATACACCAATACATACCATATAGACTACATACTAACCTCCATTCACACACCTCCTTTGGCAAAGGCGTCACAGAGAAGTGAGGGCTAGGGCAGCTGAGACAAATGCCCTTACAGCCACCCGTGTGTGTGTGTGTGTGTGTGTGTGTGTGTGTGTGTGTGTGTGTGTGTGTGTGTGTGTGTGTGTGTGTGTGTGTGTGTGTGTGTGTGTGTGTGTCACAAAGAGGAATGGGTCGCAAACGAATGTTTGTGCACACGCACACACACTATGATGGAGTGCAGGCCATTGGGGTGCTGGGGGTATTCTTCAGGGCTGAGGTAAGTGGTAAAGTGAGGTGGTTCCACTATAGATCAACACAAAGCCTTCTGCTGTCTACTGCTCTTAGCTCCACAGGATTTACTGCTGCTATTTGTCTCTGTACTCCTCCTGTAGCGCTTTCTTCAAATACTAGCATATACACAAACAGTCTTGTTTAACTTCTTAGCGCTAGGGGTCAGAATATATATATTTTTTCAATAACGTGCCCAACGTAAACGGACATTTTCTCCGGCCCAGATCGTAGAATATGCATATAATTTACAGATTAGGATAGAAAACACTCCAAAGTTTCCAAAACTGTCAAAATATTGTCTGTGAGTATAACAATACTTATTCTGCAAACGAAAACCTGAGAAAATGTAACCCGGAAGTGATATTTAAATAAAAAAATCTGTGTTCCCTGGCCCGTCTAACCTCCATTTAAAGGGGTATCAACCAGATTCCTTTTCCAATGGCTTCCTCAGGCTGTGACCAGGCTTTAGACATAGTTTCAGGCTTTAATAACCTCTTGACACTACAGGGGGTGCTGTTTCAACTTGGACATTTATCGTTCCCAAATTAAACTGCCTCGTACTCAATTCTTGCTCGTACAATATGCATATTATTATTACCATTGGATAGAAAACAATCTCTAGTTTCTAAAACCGTTTGAATTATGTCTGTGGGTGAACCAGAACTCTTTCTGCAGCGAAATCCATGACAGGAACTGCGAAGGTCTGAAAACGAGGCTCTGTTCTCAGATCAGTTTAAAGCTCTGTATGTATCCTATGGGTCGACATGAACTGCACCCGCCTTCCCCTGGATGTCAGTAACCAATGAGAAGTGGAATGGAGTGTCTACGTAGTTCTCAGAGCTTATAAAAGGCCAAGGAACGAAGTGAGCTCTCTTTTCGTCGTTCGTCATTGCGCAAAGCAAGACCTCAAGATGGCATTTTGAAACGCTCAGTTATCGGCCTTAGCTATATCCGTCTGTAATTTAATTCGATATAGGTGTTAGAAACATCATAACGAAGTTATTTTAAACCGAGTTATATCAGTTTATGCGAGTATATTGCTATTTTCGGAATTTCCTTAGTATTGCGTTTTGGGGATTTGGGCATGTTGTGGCCACATAGCTATTGTTAGCTGCTAATTCCGAAGTTGAAGACGACGTTTTACAACCAAGCAACGATTATTTTGGACAAAGGACACCTTGCCCAAGATTCTGATGGAAGCTCGTCCAAAAGTAAGAGCTATTTATGATGTTATTCCGTATTTATGTGGAAAAATGTAAACGCATTTGTCCGCCATTATTGCGGCACTAGTCTGGCTGTAACGCACACTGTATGTCTAGTAACGTTAATTTTAAAAATCTAACTCAGCGGTTGCATTAATAACTAATGCATCTTTCATTTGCTGTCCAACCTGTATTTTTTAGTCAATCTAATCGATAAATAATCGTAAACTTAGGTGCCTTTCCAAGATGGCGGCGGCCAGAATGCATGACCTGTTGCCACTGATCACATTGTATAACCACGATTTGTGCTGCTAAATATGCACATTTTCGAACAAAACCTATATGCATTGTGTAATATGATGTTACAGGACTGTCATCTGACGAAGTATATCAAGGTTAGTCAAAAATTATATATCTTTTGCTGTATTGTTACGATCGCTAACCTGTGCTGCTGGTAAATTGCTTGTGTTTCTGGCTATTGTGCTAAGCTAATATAATGCTATATTGCGTTTTCGCTGTAAAACACTTAAAAAATCTGACATATTGGCTGGATTCACAAGATGTTGGGCTTTCATTTGCTGTACGCTGTGTATTTTTCAGAAATGTTTTAAGATGAGTAATTAGGTATTTGACGTTGGTCTCAGTAATTATTCTGGCAGCTTCGGCACTATTTCAGATTGCAGCTGCAATGTAGAACTGTGATTTATACCTGAAATATGCAATTTTTTCTAAAAAAACATATGCTATACAATAAATATGTTATCAGACTGTCATCTTATGAAGTTGTTTCTTGGTTAGTGGCTATTTATATCTTTATTTGGTCGAATTAGTGATGGCTACTGATGGAGTAAAAAACTGGTGGAGTAAAAAAAGTGGTGTCTTTTGCTAACGTGGTTAGCTAATAGATTTACATATTGTGTCTTCCCTGTAAAACATTTTAAAAATCAGAAATGATGGCTGGATTCACAAGATGTGTATCTTTCATCTGGTGTCTTGGACTTGTGATTTAATGATATTTAGATGCTAGTATTTACTTGTGACGCTATGCTAGGCTATGCTAGTCAGCTTTTTTACTGTGGGGGGTGCTCCCGGATCCGGGTTTGGGAGGAATTAGAGGTTAATTTTGAAAAATGAGCGAGTTTTTTCAAAAGTAGTCGGGTGTCCTCTGAATATTTCCTGCGCGCGAGAGAGGGGCACCCCATTTTCCTTTTGTCTTTTAATGAATAGGTTATGGTCCGGGTGAAATATTATCGATTATGTTTGTTAAAAACAACCTGAGGATTGATTATAAAAAACATTTTACATGTTTCTACGACCATTACGGATACTTTTTGGAATTTGTCGAACGGAACACGGCTTTGATTTTCTGAACATAATGCGCAACCCAAATGGCGTTTTTTTGTGATAAAAGTAATATTTATCGAACAAAAATAACATTTGTTGTGTAACTGGGAGTCTCGTGAGTGGAAACATCCGAAGATTATCAAAGGTAAGCAATTAATTTCATTGCTTTTCTGACTTTCGTGACCAAGCTAACCAAGCTAATATAAGGCTAACTGTTGTAGCATTGAAAGCTACACTCACAAAAGCTTGGATTTCTTTCGCTGTAAAGTATATTTTCAAAATCTGACACGATAGGTGGATTAACAACAAGCTAAGCTGTGTTTTGGTATATTCACTTGTGATTGCATGATTATAAATATTTTTAGTAATATTTTTTAATCTGATACGTTTGGAAATTTTCATCTTCCTTTCAGGACCGGAACGAGGCTGTAGTTTTCTCAGCATAACGCGCAACCCAAATGGCGGTTTATTTGTTATAAAAGTAATATTTATCGAACAAAAATAACATTTATTGTGTAACTGGGAGTCTCGTGAGTGCAAACATCCGAAGATTATCTAAGGTAAGCGATTAATTTGATTGCTTTTCTGACTTTCGTGACCATGCTAATTTGGGGCTAGCTGTTGTAGCATTGAAAGCTACACTCACAAAAGCTTGGATTTCTTTCGCTGTAAAATATATTTTCAAAATCTGACACGATAGGTGGATTAACAACAAGCTAAGCTGTGTTTTGGTATATTTCACTTGTGATTGCATGATTATAAATATTTTTTGTAATATTTTTGCATTTGGCCCCCTGCAATTCTAGCGGTTGTTTAGGAAAGGGACCCCGTAAAAGGGATCCGTAGTGCAGAGAAGTTAACTAACCTTGTGGGGACACACAATTGATTCCCATTCAAAATCCTATTTTCCCAAACCCCAAAATAGTATTTTTCCTTGTGGGGACCAGCAAACTGTTCTGGTACTCACAAGGATAGTGAACCCACCCACCCACACACACACTCTTTATCTTTCTGCAGAGGAATAGTTGAGCTCTTTAACCAATGGAATGCATGGATTTTACACAGACCATTTGGATAAACTCTGTGTGAGAGGTGTGTGTGTGTGTGTGTGTGTGTGTGTGTGTGAGTGAGTGAGTGA
Organism: Salvelinus alpinus; assembly: GCF_045679555.1. NCBI lineage: Eukaryota > Metazoa > Chordata > Actinopteri > Salmoniformes > Salmonidae > Salvelinus > Salvelinus alpinus. Next base: position 36,398,381 of record NC_092101.1, on the reverse strand, counting down.
GTGAGTGAGTGAGTGAGTGAGTGAGTGAGAGAGAGAGAGAACGAGAGAGAGAAGGCTTGAGCGGGCATGCCCGTTCATCCTGGGTCATTGCATTTTGAACTGTCCCCCCTTCCCTCCTGCCATACCCCGTCCTCTTCTCCTGCCTCACTCCCCGTCCTCTTCTCCTGTCTCACTCCCCACCCTCTTCTCCTGCCTCACTCCCCTCTTCTCCTGCCTCACTCCCCTCTTCTTCTGCCATACCCCGTCCTCTTCTCCTGCCTCACCCCCTCTTCTCCTGCCTCACCCCCTCTTCTCCTGCCTCACTTCCCTCCCCTTCTACTGCCATACCTCGTCCTCTTCTCCTGCCTCATCCACTCCTCTTCTCCTGCCTCACTCCCCTCCCTCTTCTCCTGCCTCACTCCCCGCCCTCTTCTCCTGCCTCACTCCCCGCCCTCTTCTCCTGCCTCACTCCCCGCCCTCTTCTCCTGCCTCACTCCCCACCCTCTTCTCCTGCCTCACTCCCCACCCTCTTCTCCTGCCTCACCCCCTCCTCTTCTCCTGCCTCACCCCCCTCCTCTTCTCCTGCCTCACCCCCCTCCTCTTCTCCTGCCTCACCCCCCTCCTCATCTCCTGCCTCACCCCCTCCTCCTCCTATCCTGCCTCACCCCCCTCCTCCTATCCTGCCTCCCCCCTCTCTCAGCCCTAGTCTTGGGTTGAGTGGGGAAAAGAGGCATAAGAGGATGAGAGGATGGGGGGAGGGGAGGTGGGAAAGAATGGTGGTGTAGGAGGGGGAAATGAGAATGGAGGGGAAGAGGAGGTGAGAGGAGGTAAGAGGGGACTTCACTGGGAAAAGGGAAGAACGGTTTTCCAGTTTTCCATACAGCTCAGTTAAGCAGATCCTGTCTGTTTGAGAGGCGTTTCCTCTCCTCTCCCAGCAGCATTCCTTATCTTATCAGCCCCAATCATCAGCCAGCGCTCATCATGCCCAAACAGGGAGAGAGCCACAACCAGGGTGTGTAGCGAGAGACGGCAAGAGAGAAAGAAAGACAGAAAAGGTAGGGGGGACTTAAGTATACTGTCTCTAATTGTCCTATTTTCTTTTCTCTCTCTCACTCTCACTCTCTCTCTCTCTCTGACTCTCATGTGGGGGGGCAGTGAACTGTCTGGTCTGCAGAGGAAATGCCCTACTGGCCATGCTCAGAACAAAATACAGTCTACAAAGAGAAATAGTGGGTTGAGGGGAGAGCAAGGGAGTTGTTGTGGGAGGAGAAAGAGAGGGAGGACAGCACGAAAGACAAGCTGGGAGAAAGATTGAGTGAGAAAAATAAATAAATTGAGCAAGACAGAGGGGGAGGATAGGGGAGAGGGATAGTGTGGCAGGCAGGTAGGGAGGGAGGGAGTGAAAGAGAGAAAAGCAGTGTGATGGAGCAGCCTTAAGGCTGGAGGAATGTGGGGGTTCCTAAGTTCAGGAGGGTTTGATGGTGTGTGTGTTCATGGTGTAGGGGTAAGGGTTAATTGTGGTGTGACCTCTCTAACTTCTTGCCCTGGCTCGTTATCTTGATTGGGTAATTAATTCTTGGGGCACCTCTCCTCACTTTCTCAAAAAAGGAGGTGTGTGTGTGTGAATGAGAGACAGAGAGAGAGAGAGAGAGAGAGAGAGAGAGAGAGAGAGAGAGAGAGAGAGAGAGAGAGAGAGAGAGAGAGAGAGAGAGAGAGAGAGAGAGAGAGAGAGAGAGAGAGAGAGAGAGAGCGAGAGAGAGAGAGAGAGAGAGAGAGAGAGAGATAACCCAGTAGGCTATGAGGAAATCAAAATACAAGATGACTGACCAACACCCAGTCATTATTAAAACACTAACTGAGTGTTTGAGAGAGTGTTTGATCTAATAGTGCACAGTATGGTAACACAGTTGTTTACAGTATAATACGTGGGCATGTACTGTGAAGTGGAGTCGGACGTGGTTCAACACATTCTTTCAGACACTCAGATTACACAGCAGGAAACATGAGACACACACACACACGCACATACACGTGTACACACACACACACACACGTGTGTACACACACACACACACATGACATGTGTACACCCACACACCTGTACACACACACATGTACACATACGTGTACACCCACACACGTACGTACACACACACACACACACACACACACACACACACACACACACACACACACACACACACACACACACACACACACACACACACACACACACACACACACACACACACACGTACACCCATGTACACACACACACGTGTACACCCGTGTACACACACCCGTGTACACACACACACACACACACACACACACACACACACACACACACACACACACACACATGCCCGTGTACACACACACACCTGTACACACACACATGTACACATACGTGTACACCCACACACGTACGTACACACACACACACACACACACACACACACACACACACACACACACACACACACACACACACACACACACACACACACACACACACACACACACACACACGTACACCCATGTACACACACACACGTGTACACCCGTGTACACACACCCGTGTACACATGTGTACACACACACACACACACACACACACACATACACACACATGCCCGTGTACACACACACCCATGTACACACACACACCCGTGTAAACACACACACGTGTACACATGTGTATACACACACACACACGTGTACACATGTGTAAACACACACACGTGTACACATGTGTAAACCCACCCCCACACACACACGTACACACACACACGTGTACACACGTGTACACATGTGTAAACCCACACACGTGTACACATGTGTAAACATACACACACACACACACACACATAAACGTGTACACACACACGTATGTACACACACACACAGACGTGTACACACGCACGTACACACACACACACACACACACACACACACACACACACACACACACACACACACACACACACACACACACACACACGTGTACCCACACACATGTGTACACGCACATGTACACACGTACACCCACACACACGTACAGTACACACACATACATACGTAGACAGACAGACAGACAGACAGACAGACAGACAGACAGACAGACTCACGAGTGTGGGTTTGCTACAGAATGAGTTGGAAGATTGCCATACTATAACATGGTGGGATACTGTGTATGTGTACATTTAAACAAACAGTACAACTGGCACAGAGTTACAAATGCCACTATAAATCTGACTCAGACAGTGCCAATGCTTCACCTCTCTCTCGCTTTCCTAAATTCCTTTCCTTCCTTCCCCCCTTTCCTGTCTTTCTCGTGACTCTCACTCTTCTTTTTCCACTCCATTCCCTATGACCATTTAAAGGATGAAGGCAAAGAAAGGAGATGGGCAATTTCATCGTGACATCATAAAACATGTACTCCATGTATCAGTAAACCCTGAGCCAGATGAGACCAACTGCCTGAGAGGAAGACGAGACCAACTGCCTGAGAGGAAGACGAGACCAACTGCCTGAGATGAAGACGAGACCAACTGCCTGAGATGAAGACGAGACCAACTGCCTGAGAGGAAGATGAGACCAACTGCCTGAGAGGAAGACGAGACCAACTGCCTGAGAGGAAGACGAGACCAACTGCCTGAGAGGAAGACGAGACCAACTGCCTGAGAGGAAGACGAGACCAACTGCCTGAGAGGAAGACGAGACCAACTGCCTGAGAGGAAGACGAGACCAACTGCCTGAGAGGAGGACGAGACCAACTGCCTGAGATGAAGACGAGACCAACTGCCTGAGATGAAGATGAGACCAACTGCCTGAGAGGAAGACGAGACCAACTGCCTGAGAGGAAGACGAGACCAACTGCCTGAGAGGAAGACGAGACCAACTGCCTGAGAGGAAGACGAGACCAACTGCCTTAGAGGAAGACGAGACCAACTGCCTGAGATGAAGATGAGACCAACTGCCTGAGAGGAACATGAGAACAACTGCAATTGCCTGAGAGGAACATGGGACTGGGACTCTGTCTCAATTGTCAAAAAATCCATCATGGCCTTTGAAATAACTGACCTGTGAAGTGCAGAAAAGGAGACGAGGACAGAATAGATTTTTTCACAAATGAGAAAGAGCCAAAGTCAGACTAAAGGGGTGAAATTTAAATCAAATCAAATGTAAGGTATAGACTAACAGTAAAATGCTTACGGGCCCTTCCCAACAATGCAGAGAGAAAACAAATGGAGAAATAATAGAAAAGTAAATCACGTAATAATATATACATTATGAGTAACAATAACATGGCTATATACAAACAGAGTAACGATAACATGGCTATATACAAACAGAGTAACGATAACATGGCTATATACACAATGAGTAACGATAACATGGCTATATACACAATGAGTAATGATAACATGGCTATATACACACGGAGTAACGATAACATGGCTATATACACAATGAGTAACGATAACATGGCTATATACACAATGAGTAATGATAACATGGCTATATACACACGGAGTAACGATAACATGGCTATATACACAATGAGTAACGATAACATGGCTATATACACAATGAGTAACGATAACATGGCTATATACACACTGAGTAACGATAACATGGCTATATACACACTGAGTAACGATAACATGGCTATATACACAATGAGTAACGATAACATGGCTATATACACAATGAGTAATGATAACATGGCTATATACACACTGAGTAACGATAACATGGCTATATACACAATGTGTAACGATAACATGGCTATATACACAATGTGTAACGATAACATGGCTATATACACAATGAGTAACGATAACATGGCTATATACACAACGAGTAACGATAACATGGCTATACACACAATGAGTAACGATAACATGGCTATATACACAATGAGTAACGATAACATGGCTATATACACAATGAGTAATGATAACATGGCTATATACACAATGAGTAACGATAACATGGCTATATACACAATGAGTAACGATAACATGGCTATATACACAATGAGTAATGATAACATGGCTATATACACACTGAGTAACGATAACATGGCTATATACACAATGAGTAACGATAACATGGCTATATACACAATGAGTAACGATAACATGGCTATATACACAATGAGTAACGATAACATGGCTATATACACACTGAGTAACGATAACATGGCTATATACACACTGAGTAACGATAACATGGCTATATACACACTGAGTAACGATAACATGGCTATATACACAATGAGTAACGATAACATGGCTATATACACAATGAGTAACGATAACATGGCTATATACACAGGGTACCAGTAGAGAGTTGATTTGCAGGGGTACGGGATAATTGTGGTAGATATGTACATATAGGTGGGGATAAAGTGACTAGGCAACAGGATAGATAATAAACAGTAACAGCAGCATATGTGATGAGACAAAAAAAGTTAGTGCCAAAAGAGTCAATGCAGATAGTCCGGGTAGCTATTTGGTTAACTATTTAGCAGTCTTATGGCTTTGGGGTAGAAGCTGTTCAAAGTCCTGTTGGTTCCAGACTTGGTGCATCGGTACCGCCTGCAGTGCGGTAGCAGAGTCTATGACTTGGTTGGCTGGAGTCGTTGAAAAACAGTATGTCCTGCACTTTCCAGGTGTTGAACAACTTTAAGGATCCTTCAGTCATAAGAACCATCTGTCAACATGATGATGAGTCAGCAAATCTCTCTTTAACTAAAACTTGCCAAAATGTCAATATAATGCATTAGATTTTAATGAATAAATACATGGAATAAACCCAACCCCAACAGGAGAAGTGGGCCAAGGTGGGAGCCTGGGGCTGGGAGCATACCCAAATCCTCTACACCTTTCACGGGGTGGCTCTGAGTGTCCGACAGCCCAGAGGCCTGGAGCATTGAGCTCTACAGACAGACAGACAGAGACATGAGAAGAGACAAGGGCCTGAGAGAGAGAGAGAGAGAGAGAGAGAGAGAGAGAGAGAGAGAGAGAGAGAGAGAGAGAGAAAGAGAGAGTAAGCGAGTGAAAGAGAGCGAGAGGTTGGAGCAGATTTCTCTCGTCAGGTCGTGGTTCGATTGCGGCTGTCTGATAGCACAGGAATTCTGGCCCACGCTCCTCTTCTCTCCTGGATGCTGAATGCACTCTCGCTACCTCTATCTCCCGGAGCTCTGCCAAGTAATTACTGAGAGATGCTGAGGACACTCCCTCCCTCTATCTCCCGGAGCTCTGCCAAGTAATTACTGAGAGATGCTGAGGACACTCCCTCCCTCTATCTCCCGGAGCTCTGCCAAGTAATTACTGAGAGATGCTGAGGACACTCCCTCCCTCTATCTCCCGGAGCTCTGCCAAGTAATTACTGAGAGATGCTGAGGACACTCCCTCCCTCTATCTCCCGGAGCTCTGCCAAGTAATTACTGAGAGATGCTGAGGACACTCCCTCCCTCTATCTCCCGGAGCTCTGCCAAGTAATTACTGAGAGATGCTGAGGACACTCCCTCCCTCTATCTCCCGGAGCTCTGCCAAGTAATTACTGAGAGATGCTGAGGACACTCCCTCCCTCTATCTCCCGGAGCTCTGCCAAGTAATTACTGAGAGATGCTGAGGACACTCCCTCCCTCTATCTCCCGGAGCTCTGCCAAGTAATTACTGAGAGATGCTGAGGACACTCCCTCCCTCTATCTCCCGGAGCTCTGCCAAGTAATTACTGAGAGATGCTGAGGACACTCCCTCCCTCTATCTCCCGGAGCACTGCCAAGTAATTACTGAGAGGTGCTGAGGACACTCCCTCCCTCCATCTGGCAGAGCACTGCCAAGTAATTACTGAGAGATGCTGAGGACACTCCCTCCCTCCATCTGGCAGAGCACTGCCAAGTAATTACTGAGAGATGCTGAGGACACTCCCTCCCTCCATCTGGCAGAGCACTGCCAAGTAATTACTGAGAGGTGCTGAGGACACTCCCTCCCTCCATCTGGCAGAGCACTGCCAAGTAATTACTGAGAGATGCTGAGGACACTCTCTCTCTCCATCTGGCAGAGCACTGCCAAGTAATTACTGAGAGGTGCTGAGGACACTCCCTCCCTCCATCTGGCAGAGCACTGCCACGTAATTACTGAGAGATGCTGAGGACACTCCCTCCCTTCATCTGGCAGAGCACTGCCAAGGAATTACTGAGAGATGCTGAGGACACTCTCTCTCTCCATCTGGCAGAGCACTGCCAAGGAATTACTACAAGGTGCTGAAGACATGTCCATCCATCAGAACACTGACACACCTGTACACAAACAGGGCAGGCGTACACAGATACACAAATAAACACACACACACACAGGCATACACACATTGGACAAATACACATTTCTGGATACCTGCCTATAGCCAAAAGCCGTCGGAGACAATTCTACCTCTTTGACCAACCTCTGTCAGTCAGTCAGTCACTCACCCTTCTGTCACTCACCCTTCTGTCACTCATAGTCTATACTTTAAAGATGGAATCCGCAGTATGGGGAAACTGAGCCACTGTCCGCTCCACGGCCGTTGTTATTGTTTTTGTTGACGTAGCAGAGGTGGGGAGCGTCGCGCATCGTAGTTAAAAATATTGTCCTACATACGCTGCTGTTCTATCACGCGTGTAATGATGTCTGAGGGGAATAAACAGTGTTGGTTGTTTGCAGTAACTTCTTTGTTGTTGTAATATCACAAACGGACGTGGTACGTTCACCATTAAGGATTCCAGCTTTAACACCCTGGTCTGTCCCCTTATAATACACTCCTTCTACCCCCCCTTCTCTGCCTCCTTCCCTCCCCTCTTCCCTCACTCCCACCCTGCCTCCACCCTTCTCTCTCCCTCTCAGGGAGTAGTACTGGGTCAGTCAGGTTGTGTGTTGGACTGCTGAGGGGCCCAGGGCTGCGACAGTAGGAGGAAACTCCTTCAGGAAATACCAGACACACACTGTACACACTAGGATACTTCAACATTTACAGTCACACATACACAGATTACACACGTACACAGACTCACAGATTAAACACGCAGACACAGACTCACAGATTAGACATGCAGACACAGACTCACAGATTAGATACGCAGACACAGACTCACAGATTACACGCAGACACAGACTCACAGATCAAACACGCAGACACAGACTCACAGATTAGATACGCAGACACAGACTCACAGATCAGACACGCAGACACAGACTCACAGATTAGATACGCAGACACAGACTCACAGATTAGACACGCAGACACAGACTCACAGATCAAACACGCAGACACAGACTCACAGATTAGATACGCAGACACAGACTCACAGATTAGACACGCAGACACAGACTCACAGATTAGACACGCAGACACAGACTCACAGATTAGACACGCAGACACAGACTCACAGATCAAACACGCAGACACAGACTCACAGATTAAATACGCAGACACAGACTCACAGATTAGATACGCAGACACAGACTCACAGATTAGATACTCAGACACAGACTCACATAGAGTCAGATACACACTAACACTACACCCGGACTCTACACACACTCGCACACACACTGGATACATACTCAAACACTGGACACACTAGATTCACACTTACAAGCATACACACTTACACACTTACACATACATTAGATATTCACTATATACAGATATATATACACTATATACAGTTCCACACAGAGGCTTAGAGTTCACTGTTCTGCTAGTAGCTACACTAGTCATACATGCAGACTCAGTAGAGCTAGTTTTTCCAGAGCCTCTCAGGTAAGGTGAGGTCTTGTGCCCTCGGCAGACAGACATGAGCTGAGCTGCTCCCTGCAGAGCCTTGTTACAACTGAACCCAGCAGCGGTTGGCCAACCGCCAGGCCTTTTACGGCTTCAATTACAGACAGCTTTAACGAGTCCCAATTAACCAGTAAATCATTGTAAAGCCAAATGTCTCTCTTTCTCTAACAGTCCCTCTCTCCCCTCTCTGTATATCTCTCTGTTGTTCTCTGTGTTTTTCTCTCTGTCTTTCTCTCTCACCCCTCTCTGTATATCTCTCTTGTTCTCTGTGTTTTTCTCTCTGTCTTTCTCCCCCTTCTCTACCCCCCTCTCTGAAACCTTCTACTTCCCAACTCTGAGCTATAAAACCTTATGGAGTCTCTCCCTTCTAGACTGACAAGGTGTGATATGGGTTTAAACACACACAGGCAGGCAAATGGGCAAATTGAAAAAGCTTTGTGAGCAGCAACAGGCCTAAGGGAGGCTGTAAGTTTAAATAAGGCTGTAGTCAGAGCTCTACCTGACGTTACAGTGGTTGTAGTGAGTTCTTTAATAAAGCTCTACCTGACGTTACAGTGGTTGTAGTGAGTTCTTTAATAAAGCTCTACCTGACGTTACAGTGGTTGTAGTGAGTTCTTTAATAAAGCTCTACCTGACGTTACAGTGGTTGTAGTGAGTTCTTTAATAAAGCTCTACCTGACGTTACAGTGGTTGTAGTGAGTTCTTTAATAAAGCTCTACCTGACGTTACAGTGGTTGTAGTGAGTTCTTTAATAAAGCTCTACCTGACGTTACAGTGGTTGTAGTGAGTTCTTTATTAAAGCTCTACCTGACGTTACAGTGGTTGTAGTGAGTTCTTTAATAAAGCTCTACCTGACGTTACAGTGGTTGTAGTGAGTTCTTTAATAAAGCTCTACCTGACGTTACAGTGGTTGTAGTGAGTTCTTTATTAAAGCTCTACCTGACGTTACAGTGGTTGTAGTGAGTTCTTTATTAAAGCTCTACCTGACGTTACAGTGGTTGTAGTGAGTTCTTTAATAAAGCTCTACCTGACGTTACAGTGGTTGTAGTGAGTTCTTTATTAAAGCTCTACCTGACGTTACAGTGGTTGTAGTGAGTTCTTTAATAAAGCTCTACCTGACGTTACAGTGGTTGTAGTGAGTTCTTTAATAAAGCTCTACCTGACGTTACAGTGGTTGTAGTGAGTTCTTTAATAAAGCTCTACCTGACGTTACAGTGGTTGTAGTGAGTTCTTTAATAAATCAAAAGTTATCTCCTCAACTTGTCAGATAGATTGAGGAAGTGCGATGTGATTGGGTACTGACTGGGGCAAATTACACTATGCCATAACCTCCATTATTTTTAATTCTCTCTACTCTCTTTTCATATACTCTGCCTCCCTGTTTCTAAATACTACTCAAATCTTTATAGGTTAGCGGTGACGCAACGCCTGTGTGTCAGTTTTGCATGGCGCTTGGCTGTTAAGCGGTGTGACGTTTGTCTTTTCTTTATATTTGTGTTCAGCAGAGATAAGCACGTTCTCATTTTCATATTTACCTGAAATCTAATTGTGGTGGACAATAAAAGGGTCCTAAAGAAAATAAACAGTGTTGTGCTGGAGGGAGATGAACAGAACAAAGGCTCTGTGATTGAAATGATCAGTCAGTGATTTCAATTATTTGGCTTTTAAAGCTTTTACTCAGATTTGAGCCAAAAAATGTGGTTTTTGCATAACGTACGTCTATGCAGCAGTAGTAGCAGAGTTGGTTGAGTTTGAGAGGTATTGTTGTAGTTCTGCTGGTGTGTGTGTGAGGGCTGTGTGTTGTTGCAGTGGTGTTGTCACATTGTCTGGTGATTGTGTGTGGTCTGGGTGTGTGGCAAGAGAATGTGTATGTGGGTGTTTGTTTATGTTGTGTATTTTGTACGTTTAATTTTGTTTGTTTCTTAAAGTTGTGTGTGTGTGTGTGTGTGTGAGATTTGCACCGACACTGACCACAGGAAGTTCTTATCACTTACCTTGGCTGCTACTACCCTCCCTCCCTCTTCCCTTTCCCCTTCCTCACCCGTCTCGATACCCCTCCCTTTCCCTCTTGCCACAATCGAGAAACAGGATCACATTACAGCCACCTCTAGAGGTTAAAGGTCAATTCCATTTCTCAGCCCTCTCCCCCTGTTTCCCGTCTCTAAATACACACACACACACACACACACACACACACACACACACACACACACACACACACACACACACACACACACACACACACACACACACACACACACACACACACACACACACACACACTTCCCTTCTTAAATCCTCTCCTAGGGTTAGAGCCCCTGTCCGCCAGATTCACATCAGTTCACGCGTGGTGACCGACCAGGGAGTGGTATCCCTACTTCGGAAACCCTCTGTCTTCTCTCTCGACCCTGAAGGACAGCTCTATGACCCTTGACCTGTAAGATGACTCAGACAAATGCCCTGCACGGCCCTTAGAGCCACAGCATGCCTCCTGCCACTAGATGACAATGAGAAAAAGTGCAACTGTTGTTTGTGCTTGCACTCTATCTGTGTTCCATTCATAAAAGGGAACATTGATCCATACTAGTGACTCAGGTTACAAGTGGTACCAAAGAGCTTTAGCATCAGGGCCGTAGCCAGGGTTTGAGTTTTAGTGAGACCCGTACAGGGTCAGTTGTTTTTGTTATTCCAAGATATTTTTTGAAAGTTGAAGCTCATTTACAGCATTTCTATACAATTTACAAACTTTCAAATGCTATTTGGAGAACAGAAACATTAACTAGACCAGGGATAGGCCACTCCAGTCATCAGGTGCCTGATTGGTGTCACACCTTTTCCCCAGCCCCAAGTAACACACCTGACTCAATAATCAACTAATCAGGATCTTCAGTTTAGAATGCAATTAGTTTAATCAGCTGTGTTTGCTAGAGATGGGGGAAAAGAGTGACCCTCGAGGACTGGATTTGCCCAACCCTGGTCTAGACTAATTAACCAATATAAAAATGTTTTACTGACATGGGATAATTGAGTGATTGTCAGTGAGTGACATATAAAAAGAGGAAAACTGCTGATACACAACCACCTGAAATTGTAACTCTCACAAATTGCTCTTATGTAGCTACAGCCATGTTTAGCATTTGAATACTGTGGCCATCCTGGCAATAAAGATAACTCTATCTACTCCTAGAATAAAGCTGGTAAGTATGGATGCCCATAAGGGACATCGTACTACAAAAACTACCAATAAAAAATGTCACTTAAACCCAAAACAAGCCACTTAACAAGACCAAAACCCAACCCTACCAGAACTATGTAATCTATAACAGACAGAGTTCGTCTCCTGGAGCTATGGCAGCCAGGTATATCTGTTTGTGTCTGCGCACGCGTGTGTGTGTTCACTCTAAACTCTAATCCCTTTTTTAATCCCATTGTGGTTCTGATTTAACCCATGTTAATTACAGTTCTAGCACAGAAACAACAGATTAATGCCTGGTTAATGACAGACAGACAGGACAGACGGACGGACGGACGGACGGACGGACGGACGGACGGACGGACGGACGGACAGACAGACAGACAGACAGACAGACATGGTCAAATTGCTGCAAAGAAACCACTACTAAAGGACACCAATAATAAGAAGAGACTTGCTTGGGCCAAGAAACACGAGCAATGGACATTGGACCGGTGGACATCTGTCCTTTGGTCTGATGAGTCCAAATGTGAGATTTTTGGTTCCAACCTCCGTGTCTTTGTGAGACGCAAAGTAGGTGAACGGATGATCTCTGCATGTGTAGTTCCCACAGTGAAGCATGGAGGAGGTGGTGTGATGGTGCTTTGCTGGTGACACTGTCAGTGATTTTTTTAGAATTCAAGGCACACTTAACCAGCATGGTTACCACAGCATTCTGCAGCAATATGCCATCCCATCTGGATTGCGCTTAGTGGGACTATCATTTGTTTTTCAAATTCTTATTTACAATGACGGCGTACCCCAGCCAAACCCGGACGATGCTGGGCCAATTGTGCGCCGCTCTATGGGACTCCCAATCACGGCCGGATGTGATTCAGCCTGGATTTGAACCAGGGACTGTAGTGATGCCTCTTGCACTGAGATGCGGTGCCTTAGACCGCTGCGCCACTCGGGAACCTATATGTGGGAACTCCTTCCAGACTATTGGAAAACCATTCATGAAGCTGGTTGAGAGAATGCCAAGAGTGTGCAAAGCTGTCATGAATGCAAAGGGTGGCTACTTTGAAGAATCTAAAATCTAAAATATATTTTGATTTCTTTAACACTTTTTTTTGTTACTACATGATTCCATATGTTTCATTTCATAGTTTTGATGTCTTCACTATTATTCTACAATGTTGAAAATATAAAAAATAAAGAAAAACCCTTGAATGAGTAGGTGTGTCCAAACTAGTGACTGGTACTGTACAATATACACTGAGTTTACAAAACATTAAGAACACCTTCCTAATATTGAGATACTCCTCCCCTTCATCTACACTGATTGAAGTGGATTTAACAAATTAGGTAAATAAGGGATCATAGCTGTCACCGGGTCAGTCTATGTCATGAAAAGAGCATAATGTTCATAATGTTTTGAACAAGGTGTATAATATATATATATATATATATATATATATATATACAGTGGGGAGAACAAGTATTTGATACACTGCCGATTTTGCAGGTTTTCCTACTTACAAAGCATGTAGAGGTCTGTAATTTTCATCATAGGTACACTTCAACTGTGAGAGACGGAATCTAAAACAAAAATCCAGAAAATCACATTGTATGATTTTTAAATAATTAATTTGCATTTTATTGCATGACATAAGTATTTGATCACCTACCAACCAGTAAGAATTCCGGCTCTCACAGACCTGTTAGTTTTTCTTTAAGAAGCCCTCCTGTTCTCCACTCATTACCTGTATTAACTGCACCTGTTTGAACTCGTTACCTGTATAAAATACACCTGTCCACACACTCAATCAAACAGATTCCAACCTCTCCACAATGGCCAAGACCAGAGAGCTGTGTAAGGACATCAGGGATAAAATTGTAGACCTGCACAAGGCTGGGATGGGCTGCAGGACAATAGGCAAGCAGCTTGGTGAGAAGGAAACAACTGTTGGCGCAATTATTAGAAAATGGAAGAAGTTCAAGATGACGGTCAATCACCCTCGGTCTGGGGCTCCATGCAAGATCTCACCTCGTGGAGCATCAATGATCATGAGGAAGGTGAGGGATCAGCCCAGAACTACACGGCAGGACCTGGTCAATGACCTGAAGAGAGCTGGGACCACAGTCTCAAAGAAAACCATTAGTAACACACTACGCCGTCATGGATTAAAATCCTGCAGCGCACGCAAGGTCCCCCTGCTTAAGCCAGTGCATGTCCAGGCCTGTCTGAAGTTTGCCAATGACCATCTGGATGATCCAGAGGAGGAATGGGAGACGGTCATGTGGTCTGATTAGACAAAAATAGAGCTTTTTGGTCTAACTCCACTCGCCGTGTTTGGAGGAAGAAGAAGTATGAGTACAACCCCAAGAACACCATCCCAACCGTGAAGCATGGAGGTGGAAACATCATTCTTTGGGGATGCTTTTCTGCAAAGGGGACAGGACGACTGCACCGTATTGAGGGGAGGATGGATGGGGCCATGTATCGCGAGATCTTGGCCAACAACCTCCTTCCCTCAGTAACAGCATTGAAGATGGGTCGTGGCTGGGTCTTCCAGCATGACAACGACACGAAGTACACAGCCATGGCAACTAAGGAGTGGCTCCGTAAGAAGCATCTCAAGGTCCTGGAGTGGCCTAGCCAGTCTCCAGACCTGAACCCAATAGAAAATCTTTGGAGGGAGCTGAAACTCCGTATTGCCCAGCGACAGCCCCGAAACCTGAAGGATCTGGAGAAGATCTGTAGGGAGGAGTGGGCCAAAATCCCTGCTGCAGTGTGTGCAAACCTAGTCAAGAACTACAAGAAACGTATGATCTCTGTAATTGCAAACAAAGGTTTCTGTACCAAATATTAAGTTCTGCTTTTCTGATGTATCAAATACTTATGTCATGCAATAAAATGCAAATTAATTACTTAAAAATCATACAATGTGATTTTCTGGATTTTTGTTTTAGATTCCGTCTCTCATAGTTGAAGTGTACCTATGATAAAAATTACAGACCTCTACATGCTTTGTAAGTAGGAAAACCTGCAAAATCGGCAGTGTATCAAATACTTGTTCTCCCCACTGTATATATATATATATATATATATATATATATATATATATAGTTGAAGTCAGAAGTTTTCATACACTTAGGTTGGAGTCATTAAAATTCATTTTTCAACCACTCCACAAATTTCTTGTTAACAAACTATAGTTTTGGCAAGTCGGTTAGGACATCTACCTTGTGCGTGACACAAGTCATTTTTCCAACAATTGTTTACAGACAGATTATTTCACTTATAATTCACTGTATCACAATTCCAGTGGGTCAGAAGTTTACATACACTAAGTTGACTGTGTCTTTAGAAGCTTCTGATAGACTAATTGACATCATTTGAGTCAATTGGAGGTGTACCTGTGGATGTATTTCAAGGCCTACCTTCAAACTCAGTGCCTCTTTGATTGATATCATGGGAAAATCAAAAGAAATCAGCCAAGACCTCAGAAAATTGTTGTAGAACTCCACAAGTCTGGTTCATCCTTCGGAGCAATTTCCAAATGCCTGAATGTACCACGTTCATCTGTACAAACAATAGTTCGCAAGTATTAACACCATGGGACCAGGCAGCCGTCATACCACTCAGGAAGGAGACGCGTTCTGTCTCCTAGAGAGGAACGTACTTTGGTGCGAAAAGTGCAAATCAATCCCAAAACAATGCCAAGGACCTTGTGAAGATGCTGGAGGAAACAGGTACAAAAGTATCTATATCCACAGTAAAACGAGTCCTATATCGACATAACCTGAAAGACCGCTCAGCAAGGAAGAAGCCACTGCTCCAAAACCGCCATAAAAAAGCCAGACTACAGTTTGCAACTGCACATGGACAAAGATGACACGTTTTGGAGAAATGTCCTCTGGTCTGATGAAACAAAAATAGAACTGTTTGGCCATAATGACCATTGTTATCTTTGGAGGAAAAAGGGGGAGGCTTTTTGTGAAGCACGGGGGTGGCAGCATCATGTTGTGGGGGTGCTTTGCTGCAGGAGGGACTGGTGCACTTCACAAAATAGATGGCTTCATGAGGAACAAAAATTATGTAGATATATTGAAACAACATCTCAAGACATCAGTCAGTAAGTTAAAGCTTTGTAGCAAATGGGCCTTCCAAATGAACAATGACCCCAAGCATACTTCCAAAGTTGTGGCAAAATGGCTTAAGGACAACAAAGTCAAGGTATTGGAGTTGCCATCACAAAGCCCTGACCTCAAACCTATAGAAAATGTGTGGGCAGAATTGGAAGAGCGTGTAAGGAGGTTTGTAAGGAGGCTTACAAACCTGACTCGGTTACACCAGCTCTGTCAGGAGGAAAATTCACCCAACTTATTGTGGGAAGCTTGTGGAAGGCTACCAAAAACGTTTGACGCAAGTTAAACAATATGAAGGAAATGCTACCAAATGCTAATTGAGTGTATGTAAACTTCTGACCCACTGGGAATGTGATGAAATAAATAAAAGCTGAAATAAATCATTCTCTCTACTATTATTCTGACATTTCACATTCTTAAAATAAAGTGGTGATCCTAACTGACCTAAGACAGGGAATTTTTTAAGGATTAAATGTCAGGAATTGTGAAAAACTGAGTTTAAATGTATTTGGCTAAGGTGTATGTAAACTTCCGACTTCAACTCTGTATATGCACACTACCGTTCAAAAGTTTGGGGTCACTTAGAAATGTACTTGTTTTTGAAAGAAAATCACATTTTCTGCCCATTCAAATAACACAAAATGGATCAGAAATACAGTGTAGACATTGTTAATGTTGTAAATGACTATTGAAGCTGGAAACGGCTGATTTTCTATGGAATATCTACATAGGCGTACAGAGGCCAGTTATCAGCAACCATCACTCCTGGGTTCCAAAGGCACGTTGTGTTAACTAATCCAAGTTTATCATTTTAAAAACCTAATTGATCATTAAAAAACACTTTTGCAATTATGTTAGCACAGCTGAAAACTTGTTCTGATTAAAGAAGAAATAAAACTGGCCTTCTTTAGACTAGTTGAGTATCTGGAGCATCAGCATTTGTGGGTTCGATTACAGGCTCAACATGGCCAGAAACAAAGATTTTCTTCTGAAACTCGTCAGTCTATTCTTGTTCTGAGAAAATAAGGCTATTCCATGTGAGAAATTGCCAAGAAACTGAAAATCTCGCACACCGCTGTGTACTACTCCCTTCAGAGAACAGCGCAAACTGGCTCTAACCAGAATAGAAAGAGGAGTGGGAGGCCCCGGTGCACAACTGAGCAAGAGGACAAGTACATTAGAGTGTCTAGTTTGAGAAACAGACACCTCACAAGTCCTCAGCTGGCAGCTTCATTAAATAGTACACGCAAAACACCAGTCTCAACGTCAAAAGTGAAGAGGAGACTCCGGGATGCTGGCCTTCTAGGCAGAGTTGCAAAGAAAAATACATATCTCAAACTGGCCAATAAAAATAAAAGATTAAGATGGGCAAAAGAACACAGACAGTGAACAGAGGAACTCTGCCTAGAAGGTCAGCATCCTGGAGTCGCCTCTTCACTGTTGACGTTGAGACTGATGACCTTAAACTTTTGAAAGGTAGTGTGTATATATATATATATATATATTCCATTTAGCAGACGTTTTCATCCAAAACAATTTACAGTCATGCGTGTATACATTTTACGTATGAGTGGCCCTGGGAATGGAACCCACAACCCTGGCGTTGCAAGCACCATGCTCTACCAACTGAGCCACACAGGACCATGGTAGAGAGAAAGGGAGGTAGGTAGGTAGAGACGAAGGGAGAGAAAGGAGGGAGGGAGTGAGAGAGAGAGAATGACGGAGCGAGGGATGAAGGGAGAGAGGGAGGTAGAGAGAGAAAATGACGGAGCGAGGGATGAAGGGAGAGAGGGAGGTAGAGAGTGATAGTGTAAACTAGCTGGGAGGAAGTGTGGGGCTGACATGGCAGCATCAGATAAGCAGCTGTATGAAATGTGACTCCAGCGATGACCAACAGAGAGCTGAGCTGTCGTCACCACAGCGACGCTCTGACACACACAGCCTCTCATCGCCACAGCAACAAGGATGAGGGTGTAAAGAGATACAGCAGGTCAGGAGAGAGACTCGTTACACTACAGAGGTGTCACTGAGCTCCTGCCTAGACTGACTAGAAAAAGGTGGCTTTCCCCTACAGAAGGGGACACTGCCCACACTTTCAGTAGGCTGGCAAAGTTTTCCTTGAGCGTGCAACTGTCACCTTAGTAAGTTAGGTGTTAAATCTTCAGTACTTTTGGGAAGTTGACATCTGTGGAAATTAAAAATGCCAAACAAATAACATTGGACTGAATAATGACAAAGCATCAAATCTCGTAATAACATCCCCTGTGGTGATTTTGGGAAGCCTGGTTTGCGTCCCAAATGGCACCCTATTCCCTATAATAGTGTACTACTTTTGAACAGTACCCATACGGCTCTGGTCAAAAGTAGGGCACTATATAGGGAACAGTCTGGTCACATAACAGGGATCATTCCAGATGCTTCCAGAAAGCAGAATTCCAGGTGAAGGAGTGTGACTGGCTCCAGTGTAACTTCCCGAGTCTTGGAAAGTACATCCAATTCCTCCCTAATATACGGAAACCTTTTAAAATAATGTGAATATTTCATGCTTCCTTTGTGTGAAAGTAGAATGGTTCGCTGTCAAACATCCATAGCCACTAGTACTGATAGCCAGTTTGTTGTGTCAAACGTTGTAAATTTGACCGCCGAGCGGAGCAGGGTGTTGCTCGACAAAGCTTGTTCAGTGGATAAATCAAGTTGCTCATAAAAGAAGCAGTAGGTGCTTTATGTCCGTCTGGTGTTCAGACGTTCACCTCGATCAAACAACGTCTCCAAACTGTCTGAATGAGTCCAAAATGACTTCCTATACCCTATATATGGCCCCTTAGTAACCTCTCGTTTCCCTTCTCATCTCTTTTTTCTGTTACAAAATATCTGAGGAATCGTAGTGAGGAATGAATCCATGAACTCCAACGTACACTAACAGCCAATAACGTGTCAAATGCTTTTCTCTTTTTAACAGCTATATTAAGATTGAAATAGAACTCTACCTTATTAAAGGGGCTGACAGCGTGCAGCCTCAGCACTTCTCCATCCAGACTCCCATGGTTCAGCTGGAGATCTCTGGTCTGATGCCCTAGCCCAGCCCAAGACGGCGCATTCCTCCTGGCCTCACGTCCTACCCACCACCCTGGCTTCCCCCTGGCCTCCTGGGCCTCTCACCACAACACTGTCAGAACCAGACTAACAATGACTAGCTCTCTAAACCGCTACCTGTAAAGACCAGCCAGCTGTGATCTAAACTGTAATATTCTATTCTAAACTATTATATTGGGAGTCTAAATAATAACCATGCATGTCAGTAATTGTCACCTCATAACAGTTGAGGTGCCTTGAGAATAGCAGCTCTTAACTCATAATAGCAGGACTCTGAATCAGAGGGGTTGGGATAAAATGCAGAAAACATTTAGGTTGAATGCATTCAGTTGTCCAACTAGGTATCCCCTTCCCCTTCCCCCTTCAATTCATGAATCAACATATAAAATTGTGGACTTCAAAAGTACATTTTTTGTTGTTGTTGCTTGATCACTTTTCTTTTGGAGCAGCACATTCAAGAGGTATTATGAAAACCATAACCCATGAAATGAAAGAGTCCTAAAATGAGAGGTAGTGTTGTGTTGAGACTGTCTTCTCCTGCTCCAAGAGGAGTGTAGTCTGCAGCCCAAATGACACCCTATTCCATACATAGTGCACTACTTTTGACCAGAGCCTTATGGGGTGCCATTTGGGATGCAGGTCAGCTGAATGGTCTCTCTGTAGAACGTCTAGAGAGGAAACGGAACTCCATCCTAATACTCGGAAACTTTCAAATAAAGACCATAATTCAAGCTTCGTTAAGCACCAGATATTACACAACAAACAGGCCCACTGTGGATGTTTTATTTTCAGGGTTCTTTGGAGCCCAAGGAATGATTGATTACTACACACATATTGAAACACACACACTCATATACTCACACAGAGGCTGCTTTTCTCGTCGTTAAGATAAAGAATCTGCTGGAAACTTAATATGACACTGTCTCTCTTAGAATAATTTACGCTGATATTTTGGGGGAAGGGCTGGGTTGGTTTGTAGAGTATAGCAGGGTAGGTTGGCCATAAGGGCTGTTCATAAGGGGTAGGTGTAACACATAGGGGGGGGGGGGGGGGTGGGGTGAATCCTGACCCTCACCCAATCAGAGCATAGGTCATCCCTTTCCCTCGCCCAATGAGAACACAGATCCAGTGAGGTTCATCGAGCCAGGACAGACAGGACTACGAGGATCCTGGGACCTGGTTTATGAGTTTCAGACCGCCAGAGTGGAGGAATATGAAAACCAACAGCAGGACTGACTGGCCTCCCAGTTCTGACCCACACACACAAGACAGAAACCACAGCCATATTTGGATGCATACAGTAGACATACATATTCTCACAATATAATGTTCTGGCCAGAAGAATAGTACTGTCTCTATGGTAATATGGAGTGCAGGGCCAAGAGACCACATATATCCAAAAACACCATCATCATTCAACCATGGTTTGGATCAGGGTTGTGTTGTATTAGCACAGAGGATTAGTCCTTAACTTAGAACACCTCACATATAGGGTTCTCCTTGGTCTGCTTATAGGGCCCAGAGTTTTCCTTGGAAAGGTCACAGGAAAAACACCCGTCCAACTTATTGAACCCACATAACCCAGGTACTGTATTGCCTCTAGTATCTTTATAGGCAGGGATCCAGCTGGTTCACTGAGTGATGTGATCTGTCAATTGTGTCACTCTATCACAGTAGATATGAAGTACAGTCAGTTAGTCAGCCAGCATCACTGAACCGGAAGGTTGAGTCTCCATGCCAACCATCAGAAAGGTTACCAAAACACCACCTGCACTGGCATTCCTCTCCCATCACTACTGCTATTGTATTAGTGTCACAGTCCCTCTCTCTTCTAAATCAGGATGCGTTAATGAGAGATTTAGTGACGTGTTTGTCTGTGTCTGTGTGTACGTGTGTGTGTGTGTGTGTGTGTGTGTGTGTGTGTGTGTGTGTGTGAGAGTGTGTGTTTCTGATGACCGTCTTATGCTTGTCTCACCCCGAAATGACAGACATCCCTAAGTTTACACCTATAGATCACCCCGATGACAGATTCCTGACACACACACACACACTGCTCTGAAAGACATTTGCTGAATTGATGTGGGTGATGTGATGTACGTTAGCTAACGGGTAGCATTCCATCTTAGGGAAGCTGTACTCTTATCAAGTCTGCATCCATCCGCTTTACTTCAAACGCTCACAGGTATGTATGCTTTACTTCAAACTATTTCACAGGTATGTATGCTTTACTTCAAACTATTTCACAGGTATGTATGCTTTACTTCAAACGCTTACAGGTATGTATGCTTTACTTCAAACTATTTCACAGGTATGTATGCTTTACTTCAAACGCTTACAGGTATGTATGCTTTACTTCAAACGCTTATAGGTATGTATGCTTTACTTCAAACGCTTACAGGTATGTATGCTTTACTTCAAACGCTTACAGGTATGTATGCTTTACTTCAAACTATTTCACAGGTATGTATGCTTTACTTCAAACTATTTCACAGGTATGTATGCTTTACTTCAAACGCTCACAGGTATGTATGCTTTACTTCAAACGCTCACAGGTATGTATGCTTTACTTCAAACGCTCACAGGTATGTATGCTTTACTTCAAACGCTTACAGGTATGTATGCTTTACTTCAAACGCTTACAGGTATGTATGCTTTACTTCAAACGCTCACAGGTATGTATGCTTTATTTCAAACTATTTCACAGGTATGTATGCTTTACTTCAAACTATTTCACAGGTATGTATGCTTTACTTCAAACGCTCACAGGTATGTATGCTTTACTTCAAACGCTTACAGGTATGTATGCTTTACTTCAAACGCTTACAGGTATGTATGCTTTACTTCAAACTATTTCACAGGTATGTATGCTTTACTTCAAACTATTTCACAGGTATGTATGCTTTACTTCAAACGCTTACAAGTATGTATGCTTTACTTCAAACGCTTACAGGTATGTATGCTTTACTTCAAACGCTTACAGGTATGTATGCTTTACTTCAAACGCTTACAAGTATGTATGCTTTACTTCAAACTATTTCACAGGTATGTATGCTTTACTTCAAACGCTTATAGGTATGTATGCTTTACTTCAAACTATTTCACAGGTATGTATGCTTTACTTCAAACGCTCACAGGTATGTATGCTTTACTTCAAACGCTTACAGGTATGTATGCTTTACTTCAAACTATTTCACAGGTATGTATGCTTTACTTCAAACGCTTACAAGTATGTATGCTTTACTTCAAACGCTTACAAGTATGTATGCTTTACTTCAAACGCTTACAGGTATGTATGCTTTACTTCAAACGCTTACAAGTATGTATGCTTTACTTCAAACTATTTCACAGGTATGTATGCTTTACTTCAAACGCTTATAGGTATGTATGCTTTACTTCAAACTATTTCACAGGTATGTATGCTTTACTTCAAACGCTCACAGGTATGTATGCTTTACTTCAAACGCTTACAGGTATGTATGTTTTACTTCAAACGCTCACAGGTATGTATGCTTTACTTCAAACGCTTACAGGTATGTATGCTTTACGTCAAACGCTTACAGGTATGTATGCTTTACTTCAAACGCTCACAGGTATGTATGCTTTACTTCAAACGCTCACAGGTATGTATGCTTTACTTCAAACGCTCACAGGTATGTATGCTTTACTTCAAACGCTCACAGGTATGTATGCTTTACTTCAAACGCTCACAGGTATGTATGCTTTACGTCAAACGCTCACAGGTATGTATGCTTTACTTCAAACGCTTACAGGTATGTATGCTTTACTTCAAACTATTTCACAGGTATGTATGCTTTACTTCAAACGCTTACAAGTATGTATGCTTTACTTCAAACGCTTACAGGTATGTATGCTTTACTTCAAACGCTTACAGGTATGTATGCTTTACTTCAAACGCTTACAAGTATGTATGCTTTACTTCAAACGCTTACAAGTATGTATGCTTTACTTCAAACTATTTCACAGGTATGTATGCTTTACTTCAAACGCTTACAGGTATGTATGCTTTACTTCAAACTATTTCACAGGTATGTATGCTTTACTTCAAACGCTCACAGGTATGTATGCTTTACTTCAAACGCTTACAGGTATGTATGCTTTACTTCAAACGCTCACAGGTATGTATGCTTTACTTCAAACGCTTACAGGTATGTATGCTTTACGTCAAACGCTTACAGGTATGTATGCTTTACTTCAAACGCTCACAGGTATGTATGCTTTACTTCAAACGCTCACAGGTATGTATGCTTTACTTCAAACGCTTACAGGTATGTATGCTTTACTTCAAACGCTTACAGTTATGTATGCTTTACTTCAAACGCTCACAGGTATGTATGCTTTACTTCAAACGCTCACAGGTATGTATGCTTTACTTCAAACGCTCACAGGTATGTATGCTTTACGTCAAACGCTCACAGGTATGTATGCTTTACTTCAAACGCTTACAGGTATGTATGCTTTACTTCAAACTATTTCACAGGTTTGCGAACCCAACTACTCCAGTTAAGCCATGGTTATGTTCTCCCTCCCCGTCTCTTTAGCTCTGTGTAGTTTATTCTTCCTCCTAGCTTTTATGTCTCTGTCTATGCAAAGAGGAGCGGGACAGATCTAGGAGTGGAAATAAATAGGAGCAGGACAGATCTAGGAGTGGAAATAAAGAAGAGTGGGACAGATCTAGGAGTGGAAATAAATAGGAGCAGGACAGATCTAGGAGTGTAAATAAAGAAGAGAGGGACAGATCTAGGAGTGGAAATAAAGAAGAGAGGGACAGATCTAGGAGTGGAAATAAAGAGGAGAGGGACAGATCTAGGAGTGTAAATAAAGAGGAGTGGGACAGATCTAGGAGTGTAAATAAAGAGGAGAGGAACAGATCTAGGAGTGTAAATAAAGAGGATAGGAACAGATCTAGGAGTGTAAATAAAGAGGAGAGGGACAGATCTAGGAGTGTAAATAAAGAGGAGCGGGACAGATCTAGGAGTGTAAATAAAGAGGAGCGGGACATATCTAGGAGTGTAAATAAATAGGAGAGGGACAGATCTAGGAGTGTAAATAAAGAGGAGTGGGACAGATCTAGGAGTGTAAATAAAGAGGAGAGGGACAGATCTAGGAGTGTAAATAAAGAGGAGAGGGACATCTAGGAGTGTAAATAAAGAGGAGATGGACAGATCTAGGAGTGGAAATAAAGAGGAGCGGGACAGATCTAGGAGTGTAAATAAAGAAGAGAGGGACAGATCTAGGAGTGTAAATAAATAGGAGAGGGACAGATTTAGGAGTGTAAATAAAGAAGAGAGGGACAGATCTAGGAGTGTAAATAAATAGGAGAGGGACAGATTTAGGAGTGTAAATAAAGAAGAGAGGGACAGATCTAGGAGTGGAAATAAAGAGGAGAGGGACAGATCTAGGAGTGGAAATAAAGAAGAGAGGGACAGATCTAGGAGTGGAAATAAAGAAGAGAGGGACAGATCTAGGAGTGGAAATAAAGAAGAGAGGGACAGATCTAGGAGTGGAAATAAAGAAGAGAGGGACAGATCTAGGAGTGGAAATAAAGAAGAGCGGGACAGATCTAGGAGTGGAAATAAAGAAGAGAGGGACAGATCTAGGAGTGGAAATAAAGAAGAGAGGGACAGATCTAGGAGTGGAAATAAAGCCTGCTGTTCTCTCTGTTCTCTCTCCTGTTTTTACTGCATCGTCCTGCTGCTGTGTCTACAGTAGGTTATAATGGGCGAAGTGTGTTACAATAGACTTTCCTCTTTCTAATTGGTCACTGCATTTAGTACAAACAGTCAGCATTGATATTAGACAGTTAGCAACACATTTGATAGAATATCAGGTACAGTACCTATAAGGAAAGTTAGAGTTCGTGTCCGTGAAAGTGTCCATGAATGACATGATTACATTGGGTAACAAATACAGGTGTCTAGAGAGCATTTCTGTGACTGAGTTCTTAAAGGCCAAAGAGATACACCTTTCTATATTAGTTGATAAGCCAAAGACCGTATCTTACAATGAGTGAATGAATGGTCAGTGTGTATTGTATGATGTGTGGGTGGGTTGTGTTGGAGGGAATGTGTGCACGTGTATTGTATGATGTGTGGGTGGGTTGTGTTGGAGGGAATGTGTGTACGTATATTGTATGATGTGTGGGTGGGTTGTGTTGGAGGGAATGTGTGTACGTGTATTGTATGATGTGTGGGTGGGTTGTGTTGGAGGGAATGTGTGTACGTATATTGTATGATGTGTGGGTGGGTTGTGTTGGAGGGAATGTGTGTACGTGTATTGTATGATGTGTGGGTGGGTTGTGTTGGAGGGAATGTGTGTACGTGTATTGTATGATGTGTGGGTGGGTTGTGTTGGAGGGAATGTGTGTACGTGTATTGTATGATGTGTGGGTGGGTTGTGTTGGAGGGAATGAGTGTACGTGTATTGTATGATATGTGGGTGGGTTGTGTTGGAGGGAATGTGTGTACGTGTATTGTATGATGTGTGGGTGGGTTGTGTTGGAGGGAATGTGTGTACGTATATTGTATGATGTGTGGGTGGGTTGTGTTGGAGGGAATGTGTGCACGTGTATTGTATGATGTGTGGGTGGGTTGTGTTGGAGGGAATGTGTGTACGTGTATTGTATGATGTGTGGGTGGGTTGTGTTGGAGGGAATGTGTGCACGTGTATTGTATGATGTGTGGGTGGGTTGTGTTGGAGGGAATGTGTGTACGTGTATTGTATGATGTGTGGGTGGGTTGTGTTGGAGGAAATGTGTGTACGTGTATTGTATGATGTGTGGGTGGGTTGTGTTGGAGGGAATGTGTGTACGTGTATTGTATGATGTGTGGGTGGGTTGTGTTGGAGGGAATGTGTGTACGTGTATTGTATGATGTGTGGGTGGGTTGTGTTGGAGGGAATGTGTGTACGTGTATTGTATGATGTGTGGGTGGGTTGTGTTGGAGGGAATGTGTGTACGTGTATTGTATGATGTGTGGGTGGGTTGTGTTGGAGGGAATGTGTGTACGTGTATTGTATGATGTGTGGGTGGGTTGTGTTGGAGGGAATGTGTGTACGTGTATTGTATGATGTGTGGGTGGGTTGTGTTGGAGGGAATGTGTGTACGTGTATTGTATGATGTGTGGGTGGGTTGTGTTGGAGGGAATGTGTGTACGTGTATTGTATGATGTGTGGGTGGGTTGTGTTGGAGGGAATGTGTGTACGTATATTGTATGATGTGTGGGTGGGTTGTGTTGGAGGGAATGTGTGTACGTGTATTGTATGATGTGTGGGTGGGTTGTGTTGGAGGGAATGTGTGTACGTGTATTGTATGATGTGTGGGTGGGTTGTGTTGGAGGGAATGTGTGTACGTATATTGTATGATGTGTGGGTGGGTTGTGTTGGAGGGAATGTGTGTACGTGTATTGTATGATGTGTGGGTGGGTTGTGTTGGAGGGAATGTGTGTACGTGTATTGTATGATGTGTGGGTGGGTTGTGTTGGAGGGAATGTGTGTACGTGTATTGTATGATGTGTGGGTGGGTTGTGTTGGAGGGAATGTGTGTACGTGTATTGTATGATGTGTGGGTGGGTTGTGTTGGAGGGAATGTGTGTACGTGTATTGTATGATGTGTGGGTGGGTTGTGTTGGAGGGAATGTGTGTACGTGTATTGTATGATGTGTGGGTGGGTTGTGTTGGAGGGAATGTGTGTACGTGTATTGTATGATGTGTGGGTGGGTTGTGTTGGAGGGAATGTGTGTACGTGTATTGTATGATGTGTGGGTGGGTTGTGTTGGAGGGAATGTGTGTACGTGACTTGGATGATGTGTGGGTGGGTTGTGTTGGAGGGAATGTGTGTACGTGTATTGTATGATGTGTGGGTGGGTTGTGTTGGAGGGAATGTGTGTACGTGTATTGTATGATGTGTGGGTGGGTTGTGTTGGAGGGAATGTGTGCACGTGTATTGTATGATGTGTGGGTGGGTTGTGTTGGAGGGAATGTGTGTACGTGTATTGTATGATGTGTGGGTGGGTTGTGTTGGAGGGAATGTGTGTACATGTATTGTATGATGTGTGGGTGGGTTGTGTTGGAGGGAATGTGTGTACGTGTATTGTATGATGTGTGGGTGGTTTGTGTTGGAGGGAATGTGTGTACGTGACTTGGATGAACTGTAATTTTCACATACATATTACTCATGGTGGGAACACCTTCGTCTCTGAGCTGTGTGACTGTAGGCCCAATCCAGAGCTGTCAATCAAATGACAGCAGAGAAGAATAACCTCCTGTTCATACCTGTGCCAACCCCAATGACATCATCAAATCAGTGACATCACAAAACAGGTTTCAACCCCCAACATTCTGAGAAATACATTCTTGGCTTCATCCTAGAACTTGAAACTCTTAAATCATCTCGCTATTCAATGTGTCGTTAATCAAACCCAGTGACACACAAGGTAAAGCTCAGAGACAAAAAGATAGATAGGCAGTTTATCACATTATCTTTTTTGGGCAGGCGTCAAACCACTCCTTTTAACGGGTATGAGAAACAGAGACTAGAGAGGTTTCCATAAAAGAATGTCATCCACAATTAAACACTAATCTGTCTCTCCCTCTGCAACAAACCAAGCTCAACTAACCACCGTCTCACTGTCTACCTGGCCGTTGTCTCACTGTCTACCTGGCTGTTGTCTCACTGTCTACCTGGCCGTTGTCTCACTGTCTACCTGGCTGTTGTCTCACTGTCTACCTGGCTGTTGTCTCACTGTCTACCTGACCGTTGTCTCACTGTCTACCTGGCCGTTGTCTCACTGTCTACCTGGCCGTTGTCTCACTGTCTACCTGGCCGTTGTCTCACTGTCTACCTGGCCGTTGTCTCACTGTCTACCTGGCTGTTGTCTCACTGTCTACCTGGCTGTTGTCTCACTGTCTACCTGACCGTTG
Organism: Salvelinus alpinus; assembly: GCF_045679555.1. Lineage (NCBI taxonomy): Eukaryota > Metazoa > Chordata > Actinopteri > Salmoniformes > Salmonidae > Salvelinus > Salvelinus alpinus. The sequence continues at coordinate 36,370,207 of NC_092101.1, read as the reverse complement.
TCTCACTGTCTACCTGACCGTTGTCTCACTGTCTACCTGGCCGTTGTCTCACTGTCTACCTGACCGTTGTCTCACTGTCTACCTGACCGTTGTCACACTGTCTACCTGACCGTTGTCTCACTGTCTACCTGATCGTTGTCTCACTGTCTACCTGACCGTTGTCTCACTGTCTACCTGACCGTTGTCTCACTGTCTACCTGACCGTTGTCTCTCTGTCTACCTGACCGTTGTCTCACTGTCTACCTGACCGTTGTCTCACTGTCTACCTGACCGTTGTCTCACTGTCTACCTGACCGTTGTCTCACTGTCTACCTGACCGTTGTCACACTGTCTACCTGACTGTTGTCTCACTGTCTACCTGACTGTTGTCTCACTGTCTACCTGACTGTAGTCTCACTGTCTACCTGACTGTTGTCTCACTGTCTACTTGACTGTTGTCTCATATCATTCTGACAGACAGTGATACAGCCAGAGAGGGACAGTAGATACAGCCAGAGAGGGACAGCAGAGACACCAGCAGAGAGAAAGAGATACGGAAAGGAGGAGAAGTTAGAAACAGAGCAACAGGTAAAGAGGAAAGGGAGAGAAAGGGCCGTGGGGTGAGACAGGGATGCAGCTTGAGCCCCACCCTCTTCAATATATATATCAACAAATTGGCGAGGGCACTAGAACAGTCTGCAGCACCCGGCCTCACCCAACTAGAAGTCAAATGTCTACTGTTTGCTGATGATCTGGTGCTTCTGTCCCTAACCAAGGAGGGCCTAAAGCAGCACCTAGATCATCTGCACAGATTCTGTCAGGTCCTGACAGTAAATCTCAATAATGGTGATCCAAAAAAGGTACAGTTGCCAGGACCACGAATACAAATTTCATCTAGACATCGTTGCCCTAGAGCACACAAAAAATTCAACATACAGTTGAAGTCGGAGGTTTACATACACTTTAGCCAAATACATTTAAACTCCGTTTTCACAATTCCTGATATTTAATCCTAGTAAAGATTCTCTGTTTTAGGCCAGTTAGGATCACCACTTTATTTTAAGAATGTGAAATGTCAGAATAATAGTAGAGAGAATGATTTATTTCAGCTTTTATTTCTTTCATCCCATTCCCAGTGGGTCAGAAGTTTACATACTCTCAATTAGTATTTGATAGCAGTGCCTTTAAATTGTTTAACTTGGGTCAAACGTTTCAGGTAGACTTCCACAAGCTTCCCACAATAAGTTGGGTGAATTGTGGCACATTCCTTCTGACCGAGCTGGTGTAACTGAGTCAGGTTTGTAGGCCTACTTGCTCGCACATGCTTTTTCAGATCTGCCCACACATTTTTTATAGGGTTGAGGTCAGGGCTTTGTGATGGCCACTCCAATACCTTGACTTTGTTGTCTGTATGCAATTTTGCCACAACTTTGGAAGTATGCTTGGGGTCATTGTGACCAAACTTTAACTTCCTGACTGATGTCTTGATATGTTGCTTCAATATATCCACATAATTTTTCTTCCTCATGATGCCTTCTATTTTGTGAAGTGCACCAGTCCCTCCTGTAGCAAAGCACCCCCACAACATGATGCTGCCACCCCCGTGCTTCACCTTTGGGATGGTGTTCTTCGGCATGCAAGCCTCCCCTTTTTCCTCTTTGTCCCCATGTGCAGTTGCAAACCGTAGTCTGGCTTTTTTTATGACGGTTTTGGAGCAGTGGCTTCTTCCTTGCTGAGCAGCCTTTCAGGTTCTGTCGATATAGGACTCGTTTTACTGTGCATATAGATACTTTTGTACCTGTTTCCTCTAGCATCTTCACAAGGTCCTTTGCTGTTGTTCTGGGATTGATTTATTACAAATACCTAGGTGTCTGGTTGGACTGTAAATTCTCCTTCCAGACTCACATCAAACATCTCCAATCCAAAGTTAAATCTAGAATTGGCTTCCTATTTCGCAACAAAGCATCCTTCACTCATGCTGCCAAACATACCCTCGTAAAACTGACCCTCCTACCGATCCTCGACTTCGGCGATGTCATTTACAAAATAACCTCCAATACCCTACTCAATAAACTGGATGCAGTCGATCACAGTGCCATCCGTTTTGTCACCAAAGCCCCATATACTACCCACCACTGCGACCTGTACACTCTCGTTGGCTGGCCCTCGCTTTATACTCGTCGTCAAACCCACTGGCTCCAGGTCATCTACAAGACCCTGCTAGGTAAAGTCCCCCCTTATCTCAGCTCGCTGGTCACCATAGCAGCACCCACCTGCAGCACATGCTCCAGCAGGTATATCTCTCTGGTCACCCCCAAAGCCAATTCCTCCTTTGGCCGCCTCTGCTGACTGGAACGAACTACAAAAATCTCTGAAACTGGAAACACTTATCTCCCTCACTAGCTTTAAGCACCAGCTGTCAGAGCAGCTCACAGATTACTGCACCTGTACATAGCCATCTATAATTTAGCCCAAACAACTACCTCTTCCCCTACTGTATTTATTTATTTTGCTCCTTTGCACCCCATTATTTCTATTTCTACTTTGCACATTCGTCCACTGCAAATCTACCATTCTAGTGTTTTACTTGCTATATTGTATTTACTTCGCCACCATGCCCTTTTTTTGTCTTTACCTCCTTTATCTCACCTCATTTGCTCACATTGTATATAGACTGATTTTTCTACTGTATTATTGACTGTATGTTTGTTTTACTCCATGTGTAACTCTGTGTTGTTGTATGTGTCAAACTGCTTTGCTTCATCTTGGCCAGGTCGCAATTGTAAATGAGAACTTGTTCTCAACTTGCCTACCTGGTTAAATAAAGGTGAAATAAAAAATGTGCACTTTCGCACCAAAGTACGTTCATCTCTAGGAGACAGAACGCGTCTCCTTCCTGAGCGGTATGAGCGTCCTGTTGTTTGTACTATTGTTTGTACAGATGAATGTGGTACCTTCAGGTGTTTGGAAATTACTCCCAAGGATGAACCAAACTTTTGGATCTCTACAATTTTCTTTCTGAGGTCTTGGCTGATTTTGTTAGATTTTCCCATGATGTCAAGCAAAGAGGCACTGAGTTTAACTTCTTCGGGGTAGGGGGCAGCATTTTCACTTTTGGATAAATAGCGTGCCCAATTTCAACTTCCTTCTACTCATCCCCAGAATATAAGATATGCATATTATAAGTAGATTTGGATAAAAAACCATCTGAAGTTTCTAAAACTGCTTGAATCATGTCTGTGAGTATCACAGAACTTATGTAGCAGGCAAAACCCCGAGGACTAACCATTCAGATTTCTTTTTTTTAGGTCACTGTCTGTTCAATGAGTTTTCATTGGGATACTAGATTTCTAATCAACCTGTTTGCAGTTCCTACCGCTTCCACTGGATGTCACCAGTCGTTGGAAATTGGTTGAGGTTATTCCTTTGTGCAATGAAGAAGTACGGCCATCTGGAATCAGTGTAACGTTATGTGTACTGTTTGAGAGTTGCGCAAGACTAGAAAAGTAGCGTTAGTTTGTTGTCCTCCTGTATTGAAAACAGATAGACCCGTCTTCAATTTGATCGATTATTAACGTTTAAAAATACCTAAAGTTGTATTACAAAAGTAGTTTGAAATGTTTTGGCAAAGTTTAGAGGTAACTTTTGATATATTTTGTAGTGACGTTGCGCAAATTGGAAGCTGTTTTTTTCTGGATCAAACGCGCCAAATAAAATTGACAATTTGGATACATATGGACGGAATTAGTCGAACAAAAGGACCATTTGTGATGTTTATGGGACATATTGGAGTGCCAACAAAAGAAGCTCGTCAAAGGTAAGGCATGATTTATATTTTATTTCTGCATTTTGTGTTGCGCCTGCAGGGTTGAAATATGCTACACTCTCTTTGTTTACTGTTGTGCTATCATCAGATAATAGCATCTTATGCTTTCGCCGAAAAGCCTTTTTGAAATCTGACATGTTGGCTGGATTCACAACGAGTGTAGCTTTAATTTGGTATCTTACATGTGTGATTTAATGAAAGTTTGATTTTATATCATTAAAAAAATATATATATTTGGCGCTCTACATTTTCCCTGGCTATTGGCCAAGTGGGATGCAAGCGTCCCACATATCCCAGAGAGGTTAACAAGGAATTTGTGGAGTGGTTGAAAAATTATTTTGAATGACTCCAACCTAAATGTATGTAAACTCCCGACTTCAACTGTACGGCCGAAACATCAGCACCACAGGTAACTTCCACAAAGCTGTGAACTATCTGAGAGACAAGGCAAGAAGGGCCTTCTATGCCATCAAAAATAACATAAAATTCGACATACCAATTAGGCTTTGGCTAAAAATATTTGAATCCGTTATGGAACCCATTGTCCTTTATGCTTGTGAGGTCTGGGGTCCGCTAAACAATCAAGAATTCACAAAATGGGACAAACACCAAATTGAGACTGCATGCAGAAATATCCTCAGTGTACAATGTAAAACACCCAAATAATGCATGCAGAGCAGAATTAGGCCGATATCCCAGAAAAGAGCAGTTCAATTCTACAACCACCTAAAAGGAAGTGATTCCCAAACCTTCCATAACAAAGCCATCACCTACAGAGAGATGAACCTGGAGAAGAGTCCCCTAAGCAAGCTGGTCCTGGGGTTCTGTTCACAAACACAAACAGACCCCACAGAGCCCCAGGACAGCAAAATAATTAGACCCAACCAAACCATGAGAAAACAAAAAGATAATTACTTGACACATTGGAAAGAATTCACAAAAAAAACCATTGCAAACTAGAATGCTATTTGGCCCTAAACAGAGAGTACACAGTGGCAGAATACCTGACCACTGTGACTGACCCAAACTTAAGGAAAGCTTTGACTATGTAGAGACTCAGTGAGCATAGCCTTGCTATGAAGAAAGGCCGCCGTAGGCAGACCTGGCTCTCAAGAGAAGACAGGCTATGTGCACACTGCCCACATAAAAACGTGGAAACTGAGCTGCACTTCCTAACCTCCTGCTAAATGTATGACCATATTAGATATACATATTTCCCTCAGATTACATAGACCCACAAAGAATTAGAAAACAAATCCAATTTTGATAAACTCCCATATATATTGGGTGAAATATCACAGTGTGCCATCACAGCAGCAAGATTTGTGACCTGTTGCCACAAGAAAAGGGAAACCAGTGAAGAACAAACACCATTGTAAATAAAACCTATATTTATGTTTATTTATTTTGCCTTTTGTACTTTAACTATTTACACATCATTACAACAACGTATATAGACATAACAATACATTTGAAATGTCTTTATACTTTGGGAACCTTTGTGAGTGTAATGTTTACTGCACATTTTTTATTGTTTGTTTCACTTTTGTTTATTATCCATTTCACTTGCTTTGGCAATGTAAACATATGTTTCCCATGCCAATAAAGCCCTTAAATTGAATTGAAGAAAAATACAGACCGAGAGAAAAGGAGACAACTTCTCATTTATCACCCCCCTCATCCCTCCTCCTCCCCCATCTGCCTGAGGGCCTTGAGGCAAACCACAGAGCTGAGCTGTCAATCACCACACAGCAGTTTATGCCAACAGCGACACATGAACCTGGAAATATGATGCATTAACACACACACGCACGCAAACACACAAAGTATTTTCGATACACTCATACAGACACAATGTTCACAGTATTCCAACTAACCCTAAACCTTCTCTTATCTCCATTTCTGCAGAGACAAACAAGTGAGAATCTCATCAGCTGCGACTTTCTCTCCCTAACCTCCAATTCTCTCTCCACCCATCAGAGGTTAGCCTTATCACATTTCTCATTAACAATCACATCCAACAGAAATATACAGCACACAGCACTTAAATACCATCTCCCTGACAACCAGAAATATCAAACATAAACCACACCTGAACACCTGTACGCTGTCCTGTACACTCGACTGTTTGTCTGAGCTCAACCTGAACCAACCACTGGGACTAGCTGTGTCTTGTACTGTGATGGACAAAGCCCAGAGTGAATGACAGCTCCATCACCTGAATGAAAGGTTAACAGATAGCAACGGGTAGACTACAGTTTATGGTTCAGGCAGTTTGTCTGAGACTCAATGAACATGTACAGCCAAACAAAGAAACTCTCTCTTATTCCACACAGAATGATTTCTAACCACTTTACAGTTTTAAATTGACCTGTCAGCAAATATCATGGGCTAGGCTATACTCCCTAACTAACCACACTACCTTCAATTTCACATATACACTGAAAATACAAAACATTAAGAACACCTGCTCTTTCCATGACAGACTGACAAGGTGAATCCACTTCAATCAGTGTAGATGGAGGAGGAGGAGACAGGTTAAATAAAGATTTTTAAGCCTTGAGACATGGATTGTGTACGTATGCCATTTAGAGGGTGAATAGGCAAAACAAAAAATGTAAGTTCCTTTGAACAGGGTATGGTAGTAAATGCCAGGTGTACCGGTTTGTGTCAAGAACTACAACGCTGCTGGGTTTTTCACGCTCTACAGTTTCCTGTGTGTATCAAGAACAGTCCACCACACAAAGGACATCCAGCCAACTTGACACAATTGTGGGAAGAATTGAAGACAACATGGGCCAGCATTCTCTCTACAGTACATGTATCGGTCACCCTCGACAACACCACCAGACCAGAACACACCAGCTCCCTCCCTCTGTGCATACTCCCCCCTTATCTACATCTCCCCTCCGCTGTCCCGAGGGGCTGGAGAGACGAATTATGAGCTCATGTCAGACACACATACTGACAGGGTTAATGACGAATTACACACACATTAGCACACAGCCTGGGGACACACTCACATACAGTATATAGATACGTTACAGACACACTCACATAGAGTATACAGTTGAAGTCGGAAGTTTACATACACTTAGGTTGGAGTAATTAGAACTCGTTTTTCAACCACTCCACACATTTCTTGTTAACACACTATAGTTTTGGCAAGTCGGTTAGGACATCTACTTTGTGCATGACACAAGTAATATTTCCAACAATTGTTTACAGAGAGATTATTTCACTTATATTTCACTGTCAAAGTGAATTATAATTCACATTCAAATTATAATTCAATTATAACTCACATTCAAAGTCTTGCCATACATTTTCAAGACGATTTATGTCAAAACTGTAACTAGGCCACTCATGAACATTCAATGTCGTCTTGGTAAGCAACTCCAGCATATATTTGGCCTTGTGTTTTACGTTATTGTCCCGCTGAAAGGTGAATTAATCTCCCAGTGTCTGTTGGAAAGCAGACAACCAGGTTTTCCTCTAGGATTTTGTGCTTAGCTCTATCCAATTTATTTTATCCCAAAACAATACCTAGTCCTTGCCGATGACAACCGTAGCCATAACATGATGCAGCCACCACCATGCTTGAAAATATGAAGAGTGGTACTCAGTGATGTAGTGGATTTGCCATAAACATACCGCTTTGTATTCAGGACATAAAGTACATTTCTTTGCCACATTTATTGCAGGTTTACTTTAGTGCCTTATTGCAAACAGGATACATGTTTTGGAATATTTGTATTCTGTACAGGCTTCCTTCTTTTCACTATGTCATTTGGGTTAGTATTGTGGAGTAACTACAATGTTGTTGATCCATCCTCAGTTTTCTCCTATCACAGCCATTACACTCTGTAACGGTTTTAAAGTCACCATTGGCCTCATGGTGAAATCCCTGAGCGGTTTCCTTCCTCTCTGGGAACTGAGTTAGGAAGGACACCTGTAGCTATGTACTGACTGGGTGTATTGATACACCATCCAAATTGTAATTAATAACTTCACCATGCTGAAGTCGCTCTGGATAAGAGCGTCTGCTAAATGACTTAAATGTAATGTAAATGTATTCATTGTCTGCTTTTTTAAATGTTTTACTCATCTACCAATAGGTGCCTGTCTTTGCGAGCCATTGGAAAACCTACCTGGTATTTATGGCTTAATCTGTGTTTGAAATTCACTGTTCGACCTTACAGATAATTGTATGTGTGGGGTACAGAGATGAGGTAGTCATTAAAAAACGTATTTATTTTGTGACTTATTAAGCACATTTTTACTCCTGAACTTATGTAGTCTTGCCATAACAAAGGGGTTGAATACTTATTGACTCAAGACATTTCAGCTTTTCATTTTTAATTTAATTGGTAAAAATGTCTAAAAACATTATTCCACGTTGACATTATGGGGTATTGTGTTTTAGCCAAGTGACACAAAATCTAAATTAATCAATTTTAAATTCAGGCTGTAACACAACAAAATGTGGAAACAGTCAAGTGGTGTGAATAACTTAGCTGTGCTAGTCACTTTTTCAATCATATTCTTGTTTGACTGAGTATTGTATCCTGACCCTTGAAACACCCACCCACCCACCCACCCACCCACCCACCCACCCACCCACCCACCCACCCACACACACACACACACACACGATGACAGGTACTTCCAGTTGAGCAGGGGAACAATGCTAAGCCGCAGGAGCA
>NC_092101.1:36316696-36354196 GCF_045679555.1 Salvelinus alpinus | reverse complement strand
CATTTTGACCAGGGCCTATAGTGAACTCATTTTGACCAGGGCCTATAGTGAACTCATTTTGACCAGGGCCCATAGTGAACTCATTTTGACCAGGGCCCATAGTGAACTCATTTTGACCAGGGCCTATAGTGAACTCATTTTGACTAGGGCCTATAGTGAACTCATTTTGACCAGGGCCTATAGTGAACTCATTTTGACCAGGGCCTATGGTGAACTCATTTTGACCAGGGCCTTTAGTGAACTCATTTTGACCAGGGCCTATAGTGAACTCATTTTGACCAGGGTCTATAGTGAACACATTTTGACCAGGGCCTATAGTGAACTCATTTTGACCAGGGCCTATGGTGAACTCATTTTGACCAGGGCCTATGGTGAACTCATTTTGACTAGGGCCTATGGTGAACTCATTTTGACCAGGGCCTATAGTGAACTCATTTTGACTAGGGCCTATAGTGAACTCATTTTGACCAGGGCCTATGGTGAACAAATTTTGACCAGGGCCTATAGTGAACTCATTTTGACCAGGGCCTATAGTGAACTCATTTTGACCAGGGCCTATAGTGAACTCATTTTGACCAGGAATATAAAGGGAATAGGGTGCCATTTGAGAGACAGTCAGAGAGGGTCTCTACAGATGATGATTCCATAATTATGGTGAACGTGAGCCAAGAGGTCAGATCAGTTGACCCCTAACACGTCCACCCTGATTACAGGGAGGGAGAAACACACACACACACCAAAATATGCACACACGGGCGGACGGACTGATGTATTCACACACACCCTTCAGAAATTCAGTGAGATTCCTCTGATTCCTGATGCTTAGAGCTGAATTCCAGACGGTAGACTAGGTACTGTAGGTGTGTGTATGTGTGTGTGAGTGGCTGGAGTTGGCTGATGTGGGTCCAGATTCCTACTTAGCTGACTAACACTCCTGCATCTCTCTGTTTCTCCTCTCAACACAGCTCTCTGAAGAGCACATCAGCATGCTTTATGGGCTGTAGCTGTGTGTGTGTGTGTGTGTGTGTGTGTGTGTGTGTGTGTGTGTGTGTGTGTGTGTGTGTGTGTGTGTGTGTGTGTGTGTGTGTGTGTGATAAGCCCATCAGCACGTTTAATGCGGTGCAGTTGGACACAGCAGCAGTTGGCCGTCTCGCTCCACACATTTGATCTCTTCTCCCTCTGCTCAAATTCTCACACCGTGTATAAATCACTACCAGAATGAGATAACAGACCGCCACGCATGCACTCACACCTGGAGAAGAGACTAAACCGTCTCTGTCTCGTATTAGATGCTCAGTCTCAATAAACCATTGCCGTTTCCCAGTAGTCTTCACTGTCTCTCTCTGTCTCCCTCTCTCTCTCTCTCTGTGTCAGATGCCCCATGTGAGGTGTGCATGCAAGTGTGTGTAGAGAGGTTGGAGGTTGAGTGTTTACACTGTCCCTCCTCAGCGGTGATGATGGAATGTTCATTACCCATAATTCCCCTGGGGTTCGGAGGCGGCTGTGTCTGGGGCACGTTTGGGGTCACCTGACTACTGGGCTGATAGGTCCCCTGAGCCTAACTCCTGACCTCTCACCCTGTGACACCTACTGGCCTTCCCAGACTGCCACACTAGAGACCAGCCAATCAGAGAATATCTGTGCATGATTGACAGACTGGTTAACTGATCAGAGCTGGGTATCTCTGAGTGAATCTATACATCAGGGTATGCTTCTGTTCAATTTCTCTGTTCTTCCATGAACTGAGTGTGTGTGTGTGTGTGTGTGTGTGTGTGTGTGTGTGTGTGTGTGTGTGTGTGTGTGTGTGTGTGTGTGTGTGTGTGTGTGTGTGTGTGTGTGTGTGTGTGTGTGTGTGTGTGTGTGCACAGTATGATTCATTGATTTCAGTGTTGAATGACTCAGACCCTTGTTTGATTGGGAATATCATCAGCAACAGGAAGCGAGTTCCTGACTAAGTCTGCCACATTTTAAGGAATCAGGACGGTGGCCAAATGACCAGAAATCTCCATCCTCATGTGGCTAGAATACATTATTATCACAGGAAAGACTAAAGTATCAAACACAGTGACATCAATGCAGTAATAGTTTTTTGATCATTTGACTGGTGGCTAATTCACAGTACTGTTAATTCCCCTCGGGGCTCAATTGATAAATGTAGAACAGAGTGAACTGAATGTGTGTGATGATTATGTGTGTGATGATTATATGTGTGTGTCTGTGATGATGTACTTTGGGAATGAAGGTCAGTGTGTCTCTCAGCCAGAGAAAATGTTTACTACAGGAGTTGAGTGATGTGTTGTACACTCATTTTTTACCAGGATAAGTAATAAATATGCTAACGTGAACGCCTGCCTGCGTCTCCCTCCCCACTTCCTCCACCCCCCCTCTCTCAGGGTTGATGTGCATCATTAGCTGGCTGATAAACTGCTGTGAGGTTCACACAGAGCTCTCTTTCCTGTGCACATGACTTGACCATTCCCTGAACTCCACCTCCTCCCCTCTACACCCACCCTAGCTCTGGCCAAACCTCTACCCCTCCACCACCTCCCCTCTACACCCACCCTAGCTCTGGACAAACCTCTACCCCTCCACCTCCTCCCCTCTACACCCACCCTAGCTCTGGCCAAACCTCTACCCCTCCACCACCTCCCCTCTACACCCACCCTAGCTCTGGCCAAACCTCTACCCCTCCACCTCCTCCCCTCTACACCCACCCTAGCTCTGGCCAAACCTCTACCCCTCCACCACCTCCCCTCTACACCCACCCTAGCTCTGGCCAAACCTCTACCCCTCCACCTCCTCCCCTCTACACCCACCCTAGCTCTGGCCAAACCTCTACCCCTCCACCTCCTCCCCTCTACACCCACCCTAGCTCTGGCCAAACCTCTACCCCTCCACCACCTCCCCTCTACACCCACCCTAGCTCTGGCCAAACCTCTACCCCTCCACCTCCTCCCCTCTACACCCACCCTAGCTCTGGCCAAACCTCTACCCCTCCACCACCTCCCCTCTACACCCACCCTAGCTCTGGACAAACCTCTACCCCTCCACCTCCTCCCCTCTACACCCACCCTAGCTCTGGCCAAACCTCTACCCCTCCACCACCTCCCCTCTACACCCACCCTAGCTCTGGCCAAACCTCTACCCCTCCACCACCTCCCCTCTACACCCACCCTAGCTCTGGACAAACCTCTACCCCTCTACCTCCTCCCCTCTACACCCACCCTAGCTCTGGCCAAACCTCTACCCCTCCACCACCTCCCCTCTACACCCACCCTAGCTCTGGCCAAACCTCTACCCCTCCACCACCTCCCCTCTACACCCACCCTAGCTCTGGCCAAACCTCTACCCCTCCACCTCCTCCCCTCTACACCCACCCTAGCTCTGGCCAAACCTCTACCCCTCCACCACCTCCCCTCTACACCCACCCTAGCTCTGGCCAAACCTCTACCCCTCCACCTCCTCCCCTCTACACCCACCCTAGCTCTGGCCAAACCTCTACCCCTCCACCATCTCCCCTCTACACCCACCCTAGCTCTGGCCAAACCTCTACCCCTTCACCTCCTCCCCTCTACACCCACCCTAGCTCTGGCCAAACCTCTACCCCTCCCCTCTACACCCACCCTAGCTCTGGCCAAACCTCTACCCCTCCACCTCCTCCCCTCTACACCCACCCTAGCTCTGGCCAAACCTCTACCCCTCCCCTCTACACCCACCCTAGCTCTGGACAAAACTCTACCCCTCCACCACCTCCCCTCTACACCCACCCTAGCTCTGGCCAAACCTCTACCCCTCCACCACCTCCCCTCTACACCCACCCTAGCTCTGGCCAAACCTCTACCCCTCCACCTCCTCCCCTCTACACCCACCCTAGCTCTGGCCAAACCTCTACCCCTCCACCACCTCCCCTCTACACCCACCCTAGCTCTGGACAAACCTCTACCCCTCTACCTCCTCCCCTCTACACCCACCCTAGCTCTGGACAAACCTCTACCCCTCCACCACCTCCCCTCTACACCCACCCTAGCTCTGGCCAAACCTCTACCCCTCTACCACCTCCCCTCTACACCCACCCTAGCTCTGGCCAAACCTCTACCCCTCCACCACCTCCCCTCTACACCCACCCTAGCTCTGGCCAAACCTCTACCCCTCCACTTTCACAGTATAAATGCACACTAACTCCCTGACCACACACCCACCCCAGCCAAGACCTGGCCAAGCTGACATGTGTAATAGCTCCCAGTAAACACTTAACAGAGATGTAGGTAGAGCCATGCATCGAATCTGATCAGCCCCAATCAGCCCCTGCTAGCGCTGTTAACACACACACACACACACACACACACACACACACACACACACACACACACACACACACACACACACACACACACACACACACACACACACACACACACACACACACACACAGCTGAAAGACAAAACAAGTCACATTGTTACTAAACTATTACCTCAGTCACAATACAAGCATGCAGTTGAAATAAAACAACCTAACTAACTATGTGACAATGCGATTGTGTGGTGGAGAGGGAATGCTGTCGTCTCTCCCATCTCATAACACCAGTATTCAGCCTTACTGCTGCCTAACTTTACTCTGCCAGAAAGTCATCTCACTCACAGTTACATCACCCACTAAGGGTCTGGGTTTCTGGAGAGTGTATCTATCACTTCACAACTGTGAAAATGGATCCTGTGCAAAGGAAGGCCTATATAACTTTATAATCTACCTGTAACCGTATAGAGTCTATATTATTATTGAGACATTGACTTAAAACCTATCCGTTTTGTGATGAATAATCCATATTTACATAAATTTGTCATGAAGGAATATGGTCCCGGGGCCTTACATTTCCTTGCCCAGAGCACTAGGTACCAATAAAGTTATTTTGAAAAGTCTTGGATCATAACAGATGCAGCCCCAGCCTGCCAGCTCCACCCCTAACTACTGATAGGAGACTAAGATTAAAGACTTAACTTTATAAAATCACACACACACACACACACACACACACACACACACACACACACACACACACACACACACACACACACACACACACACACACACACACACACACACACACACACACACACACACACACACACACACACACACACACACACACACTCTTACCAACGTTGCCAGCTAAAAGCATGTTCTAGCTCAAGCCTAATGGACGTCATACGTTACTGTTATCAGCAAGCATGAACCTGCGGACCAACATCCATCATGGCAACCGTTTCCTGGATACGCCTGCAATCAGCGGCCGCCATCTTGTACCCAGATTAGGCAAATAGTATTAAAATTACAGCTCCAAAATGGAGTCATGGAGCCAGGGCCTCAATAGCTGAAATATTATATGACCCAGGCCTGATAACCTCCTACTAGTACTGTAGAGAAACACTGTGCTGTTCTCTTTACCTACACCCCTCCCCCCAGCAGGCATAAGTCATACGTGAGTAGGAAGGGGGTTAAGACCTCATATTCTACCTAAGTCAGGGCACTGTACATGCTGTACAGAAATGTATCCTGCATCAATCATTGCTGCTTTTCCATATATTTCCAGCACAAGGGGCAGTCCCTATATAGTATGCACACTAACTCTCTAGGTTCTGAATCCAAACCGGTCTGGAACCAGATTCTCTGCTGAATGGAGTGAGTCATGACTGCAATTAGCAGCTGTCAATCAAGCGTTTCCACACAGGCCCACACATAGCCTGGGCCCAGAGCTGTTTGTGCAGTCTGGCCAACTCCTATGATTGCTGGTGTGACAATGACCATAGGAATTGGCAAGACAGCACAAAGAGATCTGGGACCAGGCTACGGTCAACCAGGGTGAAGTGATACACTAGGGCTAGGAGAGAGGAGTAGACTGGTCTAGTCTTGGCAGGACAATGTGTTCTCAGTGACATACAGGTATTGAAAAGATGAGCATATTTGGCACAAAGAGTCAATAAAGATGGGATAAAGAGTAAGTGCTGCGTCTTTGATGTGTGTGAGTGTGCGTGTGTGTGTGTGTGTGTGTGTGTGTGTGTGTGTGTGTGTGCGTGTGTGTGTGTGTGTGTGTGTGCGTGCGTGAGTGATCCAACAGAGGATTAGAGTGGAGCGGACATGTCCGACAGTTGTTCTTTGTCTGGTGGTTCTTCCTGTGTTCAACTAGCTGGATTAACAACAGTGATACACACACACACACACCCTCCTGACGTACTCACTCACTCACTCACTCACTCACTCACTCACTCACTCACTCACTCACTCACTCACTCACTCACTCACTCACTCACTCACTCACTCACTCACTCACTCACTCACTCACTCACTCACTCACTCACTCACTCACTCACTCACTCACTCACTCACTCACTCACTCACTCACTCACTCACTACAGCTGTCACCCTAAGGTCTGTGTCAGGTGAGCCTGTAACCATGTAGATATGCAAAGCACCTGGAGACAAAGGTGACAAGAAAATTCAGAGCTTTAATAAACATCTAAACAATAGATCTTTATAAAGTACAGAACAACTTGGCCACCCTGCCTAGCCACTACATGACTACTACGTCATGTCATATTTATTATAAGCTGACATAGCCTGCTGACATAGCCTGCTACAGTTATATGGCATTAATAAAGGCTTTATGTTTGTTTGAACAGATGCATAGCTGTGGCAACAGTACGTCAGTGAGTCCTAGTCCTAACAGACAGTCATTTAAAACGGTTTAAAAACATGTTAGGCAGTGTTTAGCCAGTGTGACACAGAGCCCACTCTCTATACACGCACCACTCTGATTCAACATTTCAGTTGAATGCATTCAGTTGTAAAACTGACTAGGTATCCCCTTTCCCTTCCCTTCATGTATACAACATGTCATTTATAGTGTATGGAAAAGTCAGGAACCCCTTTGAGGGAAAATTCTACCATCAAACAGATATGCTGATATTCCAAGAATTCCTCATATTCGGTATAGGTTCAACTCCCTCAGGTGGGTTCTATTTTCCAGAAAGCTTTCCATTCATACATATATAGCCCCTCTGATGTAGTGCCTCTATAGAACATAGTCCATACCATAATCTTAACATCAGCTGTATCAGCTATGCACCGATCAGGTCTAAACACCATCATTGATTGTTATTTAATAATAATTATATGGCTTTTTAAACCAGACAGTCAGAGATAGGTTACTTTGAACAATTCTGATTGAATGCAAGAGACAGGAGACAGAGAGGAGAAAGACTGGAGAGAGACCGGAGAGAAAGACAGGAGAGAGAGAGGAGAAAGACTGGAGAGAGACCAGATAGAAAGACACGAGAGAGAGAGGGGAGAGAGACAGGAGAGCGAGAGGAGAAAGAGACATGAGAGAGAGAGGAGAGAGACACAGGAGAGAGAGAGACACAGGAGGAGAGAGACCAGAGAGAAAGACAGGAGAGAGAGAGGGGAGAGACGAGATAGACGAAAGAGAAAGGAGAGAGACAGGAGAGAAAGACAGGAGAGAGAGAGATGAAAGAGAAAGGAGAGAGACAGGAGAGAAAGACAGGAGACAGAGGGGAGAGATGAGAGAGAGAGATGAGAAAGACAGGAGAGAGAGAGGGGAGAGACAAGAGAGAGAGGATAGAAAGCCAGGAGAGAGAGAGAGGATAGAGAGATAGGAGAGACAGGAGAGAGGAGAGAGAGCGAGAAGAGAGACAGGAGAGAGAGGAGAGAGAGAGAATAGAGAAAAAGAGAGAGACAGGAAAGAGCGAGGAGAGAAATAGGAGAGAGAAAGAGAGGACAGAAAGAGACAGTAGAAGGTGAGACAGGAGAGAGCGAAACAGGAGAGAGCGAGACAGGAGAGAGCGAAACAGGAGAGAGCGAAACAGGAGAGAGCGAGACAGGAGAGAGCGAGACAGGAGAGAGCGAGACAGGAGAGAGCGAGACAGGAGAGAGCGAGACAGGAGAGAGCGAGACAGGAGAGAGGGGAGAGAAACAAGAGAGAGAGAGGAGAGAGACAGGAGAGAAAGACGAGAGAGAGAGACCAACTTAAGGAAAGATTTGACTCTGTACACACTCAGTGAGCATAGCCTTGCTATTGAGAAAGGCAGCCGTAGGCAGACCTGGCTCTCCAGAGAAGACAGGCTATGTGCACACTGCCCACATAAAAAGGTGGAAACTGAGCTGCACTTCCTAACCTCCTGCTAAATGTATGACCATATTAGAGACACATATTTCCCTCAGATTACATAGACCTACAAAGAATTAGAAAACAAATCAAATTTTGATAAACTCCCATATCTATTGGGTGAAATACCACAGTGTGCCATCACAGCAGCAAGATTTGTGACCTGTTGCCACAAAAAAAGGGGAACCAGTGAAGAACAAACACCATTGTAAATACAACACATATTTATGTTTATTTATTTTCCCTTTTGTACATTAACTATTTGCACATTGTTACAACACTGTATATAGACATAATATGATGAGGGTTGCACATTTTGGGAATATTCAGAGGTGGAAACTTTCCCTGGGAATTAACATGAATATATGGGAATTAATGGAAATATATGCACATTAATGTGAATACCATTTAAATGTAGATGTTTTTTGCATTGGATATATTTACCATATAATATGGAGACAGAAACATAAACCTTTCACCTTATCATAAGTAGACATAATTGCAAATTATTAAATCCTTCCAATATAAATAAAAAATACTATTTAGTTACAAATTGAACTTTAAATAAATGAGTTGACTCTTCACATGGGATGATTTCACTGAACAACAAAAGGGAATATTAAATGATCCCCAATGATCCATCGCATCTCCCAAGAACGTTTTCAATATACATCTGTAAAATGATAGTCTAGAAACTAAAGCTTTGGTTGTCTTCCTCTCAGGCTTCCATGTCTTCTCCCTGGACCTCCTCAATGTCCACCTCTTGGACATCAGACTCTGAGGCCTCACTGTCACTTTCCAACCTAGTTGAGGATGGCTCGTTGTCAGGCTCAAAAAGCCTCACATTTGCCTGGATAGCCACCAATTTTTCAACCCTTGTATTGGTCAGCCTGTTGCGTGCTTTGGTGTGTGTTCCCAAACAAGGACCAGTTGCCCTCTGAGGCGGCTGATGTTGGTGGGATTTGGAGGATGATGGAGGCAACAGGGGAAAGAGCCTCAGATCCTCAAAGTCCCTTCCACCAGGTGGCTGATGAGATATGTTGGTACGACTGCCATATTGCATCTTCACCCCAAAGCCCTTGCTTGGAAGTGTACTTCCCTCATCCAGGCCAAGGTGGCGAGACACGCCTTGTTGATCTCTGCACCAGACAGGATGCTCTTGCCAGCATACTTGGGATCCAACATGTACGCTGTGGCGTGTATGGGCTTCAGGCAGAAGTCTTCACACTTTTTGATGTATTTCAGAACTGCAGTTTGCTCTGCTTGGAGCAACAGTGAAGTGGGCAGGGCAGTACGGATTTCGTCTCTTACATCTGCAAGCAGAGTCTGAATATCAGACAGGATGGCATTGTCTCTCTCAATCTGTGAAATGGCTACTGCTATAGGTTTCAGGAGTTTCAGGCTGCTAACCACTCTCTCCCAAAATACACAATCCAGGAGGATCCTCTTGATGGGGCTGTCCATATCAGCAGATTGTGATATGGCCATTTCTTGGAGAGACTCCTTCCCCTCCAGGAGACTGTCAAACATGATGACAACACCACCCCAACGGGTGTTGCTGGGCAGCTTCAATGTGGTGCTCTTATTCTTCTCACTTTGTTTGGTGAGGTAGATTGCTGCTATAACTTGATGACCCTTCACATACCTAACCATTTCCTTGGCTCTCTTGTAGAGTGTATCCATTGTTTTCAGTGCCATGATGTCCTTGAGGAGCAGATTCAATGCATGAGCAGCACAGCCAATGGTGATGTGAGGGTAGGACTCCACTTTAGACCAAGCAGCCTTCATGTTCACAGCATTGTCTGTCACCAGTGCAAATACCTTCTGTGGTCCAAGGTCATTGATGACTGCCTTCAGCTCATCTGCAATGTAGAGACCGGTGTGTCTGTTGTCTCTTGTGTCTGTGCTCTTGTAGAATACTGGTTGAGGGGTGGAGATGTAGTTAATTATTCCTTGCTCACGAACATTCGACCACCCATCAGAGATGATTGCAATACAGTCTGCTTTCTCTATGATCTGCTTGACCTTCACTTGAACTCTGTTGAACTCTGCATCCAACAAATGAGTAGATAAAGCATGTCTGGTTGGAGGGGTGTATGCTGGGTGAAGAACATTCAGAAATCTCTTCCAATACACATTGCCTGTGAGCATCAAAGGGGAACCACTTGCATACACAGCTCAAGTAAGACATTCATCAGCATTTCTCTGACTACGTTCCTCCATTGAGTCAAAAAAAACTTGATTCCAGGAGGACCATGAGCTGTTGCTATCGATAAGGTGTCTGATTCATCATTTTCACCTCGAATAGAAGTAGAGGGACTTTTGTCAGAGGTTGCTTGTTGTGAGCGCTGAGGGAACTTTATGCACTTGGCCAGATGATTCTGCATCTTTGTTGCATTCTTCACATATGATTTGGCACAGTATTTGCAAATGTACACAGTTTTTCCTTCTACATTAGCGGCAGTGAAATGTCTCCACACATCAGATAGTGCCCGTGGCATTTTCCTGTAAAGATTAGAATTTTTTTTGTAAAAAAACCCCAAATACCGTGCTTCTACACACATCCATTGCTTGCTGTTTGGGGTTTTAGGCTGGGTTTCTGTACAGCACTTTGATATATCAGCTGATGTAAGAATGGCTATATAAATACATTTCATTTGAAATACAATTCCATGTACAGATAAATAGTTAAGCAGTTAGATTAAACAACTCCTTTGTAAGATACATGTTTTAAAATGAAACATGTATGGAAACAGGTGAATTAACACTCAGTTAGCAGGCTCAAGCAAGCTAAAACCCACATGGTAGCAAAAACTAATTAGCAGAAATTGTTAACAAGTTAGAAATGATTTAAACACACTTTGCTGTAGGCTACTATTTACTAGTTAACAAAAAATCATGCATGTCATATAAAATATATTCACCCCACCCAGTATTGTAATCAGAACTGACCAGAAAGCATGTAGTCCTTGGCTCAGACAGTGTAGTAGTGTGGGCTCAATAGCATCTCATTAGTGTGCAAGATCTTGAGAATCAGCTGTACATGTGATGGAAGAGTGCACTGCACAATTCCATCGAATTGGGGATAGTATAATCAAAATATGCCACAAGACCTAGATTTGCCTTATGTGTATCCCACAAAAATGGTTCACTGTTAAAAGCTAACTTTTTTTATGAATTTAAGCAAAATTCCCCAAAATTCCCCTTAACTTCCCATGATCATTTTCTGAACATTTCTGAAATTAACAGAAAAATGCCAACCTTTTGCAACCCTAAATATGACATTTGAATGTCTTTATTCTTTTGGAACTTCTGTGAGTTTAATGTTTACTGTTCATTTTTATTGTTTATTTCACTTTGTTAATTATCTACTTCACTTGCTTTGGCAATGTTAACATATGTTTCCCACGCCAATAAAGCCCTTAAATTGAAATTGAATTGAGACAGGAGAGAGAGATAGGAGAGAGACAGGAGAGAGAGGAGAGAGACAGGAGAGAGAGGAGAGAGACAGGAGAGACAGGAGAGAAAGAGAGAGACAGGAGAGAAAGAGAGAGACAGGAAAGAGAGAGGAGCGAAGTAGGAGAGAGAGAGGAGAGAAAGAGACAGGAGAGAGCGAGACAGAATAGAGCGAGACGGGAGTGAGCGAGAAACAGGAGAGAGAAAAAGGAGAGAGAGGCCCTCAAAAGGAGAACACAAATTGGCAGAATATCTCTACTCTGTCAGAGATACAAAACAGAGAGAAATCCTGACCAAATACAGACTCAGAGGCAACCAATTGGCTATACAAAAAGGGAGACACAAAAAGACATGGCTACCCAAAGAGGATCGCCTATGTGGTCACTGTACGACAGGGGAGGTATAGGCAGAGATGCACTTCTCCTCTACAGTGTGAGAAACTCGCAAATAAAATCATATTTTCTCAAGAAAATATCTCAATCAACTCCAACTTAAAGCTGAGAATTATTCTGGGTGAGGAAGAAACCACAAATATTACCGCCAGATATGTACAGTACCATTTAAAAGTTTGGGCACGCCTACTCATTCAAGGGTTTTTCCTTTTTACTATTTTCTACATTGTAGAATAATAGTGAAGACATCAAAACTATGAAATAACACATGTGGAATCATCTACTAACTAAAAAAGTGTTAACCTCTCTTGGGTAGGGGGCAGTATTTTGACATTCGGATGAAAAGCGTGCCCAAAGTAAACTGCCTGTTACTCAGGCCCAGAAGCTAGGATATGCAAATAATTGGTAGATTTGGATAGAAAACTCTCTAAAGTTGCTAAAACTGTTAAAATAATGTCTGTGAGTATAACAGAACTGATTTGGCAGGCAAAACCAGGAGGACAAACCATCCAGGGAATTTGTTTTTTGAGGTCATAGGATTTTCCAATGGTTTTCTATGGGATACCCTTATTATTAGGACCCGGTTGCAGTTCCTATGGCTTCCCCTAGATGTCAACAGTCTTTAGAAATTGTTCAATGTTTTTCTTTTGAGAAATTAAGAAGTAGTCCTATTCATTGTAAGTGTCTCTCCAGGGGAACTCTACTGTTTTGGTGCGCGTAAACAGGCCACGTTGTTTTTATCCGGTATTAGAAACTGTTTATTTCGTCTTAAATTTGATCGATTATTTACGTTTTAGGGTACCTGAGGTTGGATTAGGAACGTTGTTTGAAATGTTTGGACCAAGTTTACAGGTAACTTATTAGATACTTTGTAGGCATGTTGGGCGAGTTGAAACGGGTGTATTTCTGAATCAAACGGGCCAAATAAATGGACATTTTTGGGACATAAAGAAGGACATTATCGAACAAAAGGACGATTTGTGATGTTTCTGGGACATTTTGGAGTGCCAAAAGAAGAAGATCTTCAAAGGTAAGGCATTAATTATATCGCTATTTCTGACTTTTGTGTCGCACCTGCCTGGTTGAAAAATTATTTCATGTGTTTGTATGCGGGGCGCTGTCCTCAGAAAATCGCATGGTGTGCTGAAAATCGCATGGTGTGCTGGACACAGCGGCTGGATTAACAAGAAGTTAAGCTTTATTTTGATGTATAACACATCTTTTCAAGAATGTTAAATATTTGAATATAGTATTTTTGAATTTCGCGCTCTGCAATTTCACCGGATGTTGGCCAGGCGGGACGCTACCACCTTGATGACACTTTTTTTGGTTACTACATGATTCCATATGTGTTATTTCATAGTTTTGATGTCTTCACTATTATTCTACAATGTAGAAAATAGTAAAAATAAAGAGAAACCCTTTAATGAGTAGGTGTGTCCGAACTTTTGACTGGTACTGTATACAGTTGAAGTCGGAAGTTTACATACACTTAGGTTGGAGTCATTTAAAATTCTTTTTTCAATCACTCCACACATTTCTTGTTAACAAACTATAGTTTTGGCAAGTCCGTTAGGACATCTACTTTGTGTATGACACAAGTAATTTTTCCAACAATTGTTTACAGACAGATTATTTCACTTATAATTCACTGTATCACAATTCCAGTGGGTCAGAAGTTTACATACACTAAGTTTGCTGTGACTTTAAACAGCTTGGAAAATTCCAGAAAATGATGTCATGGCTTTAGAAGCTTCTGATAGGCTAATTAACATCATTTGAGTCAATTGGAGGTGTACCTGTGGATGTATTTCAAGGCCTACCTTCAAACTCAGTGCCTCTTTGCTTGACATCATGGGAAAATCAAAAGAAATCAGCCAAGACCTCAGAAAAACAATTGTAGACCTCCACAAGTCTGGTTCATCATTGGGAGCAATTTCCAAACGCCTGAAGGTACCACGTTCATCTGTACAAACAATAGTACGCAAGTATAAACACAATGGGACCAGGCAGCCGTCATATCGCTCAGGAAGGAGACGTGGAAGGAGACTCCTAGAGATGAGCGCACTTTGGTGCGAAAAGTGCAAATCAATCCCAGAACAACAGCAAAGGACCTTGTAAAGATGCTGGAGGAAACAGGTACACAAGTATCTATATCCACAGTAAAACGAGTTCTATATCAACATAACCTGAAAGGCTGCTCAGCAAGGAAGAAGCCACTGCTCCAAAACCACCATAAAAAAGCCAGTCTACGGTTTGCAACTGCACATGGGGACAAAGATCGTACTTTTTGGAGAAATGTCCTCTGGTCTGATGAAACAAAAATATAACTGTTTGGCCATAATGACCATCGTTATGTTTGGAGGAAAAAGGGGGAGGCTTGCAAGCCGAAGAACACCATCCCAACCGTGAAGTACGGGGGTGGCAGCATCATGTTGTGGGGATGCTTTGCTGCAGGCGGGACTGGTGCACTTCACAAAATAGTTGGCATCATGAGGAAGAAAAATTATGTGGATATATGGAAGCAACATCTCAAGACATCAGTCAGGAAGTTAAAGCTTTGTCGCAAATGGGTCTTCCAAATGAACCAAAGCATACTTCCAAAGTTGTGGCAATTTGGCTTAAGGACAACAAAGTCAAGGTATTGGAGTGGCCATCACAAAGTCCTGACCTCAATCCTATAGAAATGTTGTATGCAGAACTGAAAAAGCGTGTGCGAGCAAGGAGGCCTACAAAGCTGACTCAGTTACTCCAGCTCTGTAAGGAAGAATGGGCCAAAATTCACCCAACTTATTGTGGGAAGCTTGTGGAAGGCTAACTGAAACATTTTACCCAAGTTAACCAATTTAAAGGCAATGCTACCAAATACTAATTGAGTGTATGTAAACTTCTGACCCACTGGGAATGTGATGAAAGAAATAAAAGCTGAAATAGATCATTCTCTCAACTATTATTCTGACATTTCACATTCTTAAAATAAAGTGGTGATCCTAACTGACCTAAAATAGGGAATTTTTACTAGGATTAAATGTCAGGAATTGTGAAAAACTGAGTTTAAATGTATTTGGCTTAGGTGTATGTAAACTTTAGACTTCAACTGTATGTACTATTATTATTACTATTGCAATTAACTGTATTTCATTATCCTCATTGCATTACTACTATACTGCTTTGGCAATATCTACAAATTGTATTTCATACCAATAAAGCAATCTGAATCTGAATTTGACGAGAGAGAGAGAGACAGAGAGAGAGAGACAAGAGAGAGAGAGAGACAGGAGAGAGAGCAAGATAGACGGGAGAAAGAGAGAGGAGCGAGAGACAGGAATGAGAGAGACAGGGGAGAGAGGGGAGAGAGACAGGGAGACAGAGAGAGACACACAGAAGAGACACAGGAGAGAGACAGGAAAGAGAGAGAGGAAAGAGAGAGACAGGAAAGAGAGAAACTAGAGAGACAGGGGAGAGACATAGGAGACGCACAGGAGAGAGAGCGACAGGAAAGAGAGCGACAGGAAAGAGAGTGAGGAGAGAGCCAGAGGAGAGACAGGAGAGTGATAGGAAAGAGAGAGACTGGAAAGAGAGACAGGGGAGAGACATAGGAGACACACAGGAAAGAGAGCGACAGGAAAGAGACATAGGAGACACACAGAAGAGATACAGGGCAGAGAGAGACAGGAAATAGAGAGGAGAAAGACAGGGGAGAGAGAGGAGAGACTCCCTAACAGTTTTCTTGTATGAGCTCCAGTCGTGTCTCATCCATTCTCTGTCACATCGTCATCCTAACTTCACACACTCTCTCATCCCTCCATCCCAGCCTCATGCTCTCTCATCCCTCCATCCCAGCCCCATGCTCTTTCATCCCTCCATCCCAGCCCCATGCTCTTTCATCCCTCCATCCCAACCTCATGCTCTTTCATCCCTCCATCCAAGCCCCATGCTCTTTCATCCCTCCATCCCAGCCCCATGCTCTTTCATCCCTCCATCCCAGCCCCATGCTCTTTCATCCCTCCATCCCAGCCCCATGCTCTTTCATCCCTCCATCCCAGCCCCATGCTCTTTCATCCCTCCATCCCAGCCTCATGCTCTTTCATCCCTCCATCCCAGCCTCATGCTCTTTCATCCCTCCATCCCAGCACCATGCTCTTTCATCCCTCCATCCCAGCCTCATGCTCTTTCATCCCTCCATCCCAGCCCCATGCTCTTTCATCCCTCCATCCTAGCCTCATGCTCTTTCATCCCTCCATCCCAGCCCCATGCTCTTTCATCACTCCATCCCAGCCCCATGCTCTTTCATCCCTCCATCCCAGCCTCATGCTCTCTCATCCCTCCATCCCATTCCCTTCCCCCTCCTCTCTCTCTGTCCCTCAGTGCAGGCAAGGCCAGGGTGAGGAGTGAGTCAGTGAGGACTGGCAGGGCTGTGAACATGCTGAACCAGACTAGAGCCTTAATCTAGACCAGACAGTCCTGGGACAATACAAACCATGACTTAGAGAAAACTAGGACTTCCATCTAATTATGACTTACAAGAGAGAGAGAGAGAGACACACACACACACTAAGTTAACTTTCCCAGGCCCCATCTAAAAGGTGCACATTTCATCCAAATGGCTGCTATGGAGCAGTGATTTTTAGCAGATATATTTTTTTGACTAAACCTCTATTTTTAGTGAGCACTGGAACTATTTACCCTCCCCACTCTCCTCCTCTTCTCTCCTCCCTCTTTCTCCCCTCCTCCTCTTCTGTCGTGTTTTGACCAAAACAGCAAGACTGCAGCATTTTTCCTTGTCAGATACAGACTGTCTGGACATCAGAGAGAGAGAGCAGAGAGACAGGGCTATATTTACACACTGACCTCACCCTGTACACACACGCACGCACACACACCCTCTCAGGGATGAAGCAGGCTCACAGATTACCCCTTCTCCGTTTTGTTTGGTCAACTGTGACCGCTGTTGGCTGTTCCTAGCGGTTGTGGTTGGCAGCGGTTGAACCGTGAACACTCGTTCGGTAAAAAATCTCTGGTTCCGGTTCTCCAGTGATAGAGAGGAAACCGAGACAGAGGGAACCGAGACTGAGGGAACCGAGACAGAGGGAACCGAGACTGAGGAAACCGAGACAGAGGAAACCGAGACAGAGGAAACCGAGACTGAGGAAACCGAGACTGAGGAAACCGAGACTGAGGGAACCGAGACAGAGGGAACCGAGACTGAGGGAACCGAGACAGAGGGAACCGAGACTGAGGAAACCGAGACAGAGGAAACCGAGACTGAGGGAACCGAGACAGAAGAAACCGAGACAGAAGAAACCGAGACAGAGGAAACCGAGACTGAGGAAACCGAGACTGAGGAAACCGAGACATGCTGATAGACTTCAACTGTCAATCCAAACGCCACAGACAGGTGGAATTGGACAGAAACAAGATAGACACTCAAAATGCCATTTTAGTTCCTTTCCTTCTATAACACTGGAGTACACAAATACAACACACACACAAACACAGCCTTTCCCCTGACACCAGAGCCATGGCAATAAATCAAAGACAGACATATTCTCTTAAATATGCACATTCCATTAACTAAGCCATTAACCAGGCTGGGCCTCCACTCATCCAGGCTCTGATATAACTACAGTATGACATGTACATCTAAACATAGCTATATACACACACACACACACACACACACACACACACACACACACACACACACACACACACACACACACACACACACACACACACACACACACACACACACACACACACACACACACACACACACACACACACACACACAGAATTTGACCTCTTGCTCTGAACAGTTAGCAATCAGTAAATAGTATTTCCATGTTTTCATCAGGGCTCTATAAAGACATTGACTATTTAACACCTAAACATACACACTCCAACCCAGACACACACAAGCATGTGCGCACACACATAAACACACAAAATTATCCCTGCTCAATGTAATGTGGACAGAACTGCTGTTCTTCAAGGGCTAGCGACAGCAACATTTTTACACAGTGAGAACATGGGAAACACATTTCTCAAAGGAGCCCTCTCATACGATGTGGGTGTGTGACCATTTTTGGGAGGACCGGAATACACACAGTCTCACACACACGCACGCAGTCTCACAAGCACACACACACACTAGATAGTTGAATATAGTAGCTATAGGCTAATCTCTCATGGCGTGGATATGAATAGGCAGTGTATGGGGGACTAGAGAGGATGTGAAGTGTGTTTAAAATAAACATTACACACACACACTATGACTGTCTGGTAGAGTCAGTGGTGTGGTGGCAGAGAGTGTTGCAGCGCGGACTGAAGCTCCGCCAGAAAACTCTTCATTTATTTCCTCTTCTTTGAGGCGAGAGGAATAAAAACAAACAGAAAGAGGGGGAGGAGAAAGGAGAGGGAGAGGACAAAGGAGAGGGGGAGAGGAGAGGGGGAGGAGAAAGGAGAGGAGGAAGGAGAGGGGGAAAGGAGAGGGGGAGGAGAAAGGAGAGGGGGAGAGGAGAGGGGGAGGAGGAAGGAGAGGGGGAGAGAGACATGAATGCTGCCTTTCAACTCAACTGACCCAGCAGTCACTGTTTATATTGACTCCCATATCTATATGCATTTCAGACTCCCTACGGGCAGAATAATCACAGCACTGTGAGGAGGAAGCCATGTCCTCCGATCTGAATTTGAGACTGTGGGTCTAAAAGTAAACATATCATTCAGTACCAGGCATGCTGTGGGAGTATGTGTATGCATAGCTTTATCAGTGATTGATAAAGATTGTATGATGGGTCTGACATAGGGTGAGAGAGCAGTTGGACTATCGATATTGTAGTCTGTAGGTCAGTTGGACTTTTGGTATTGTAGTCTGTAGGTCAGATGGACAATGGGTATTGTATTCTGCGAGTCTGGCTCTGATTAAAGGGAGTGAGATAGAGAGATGTGTCTAAACTGAGGGAGTGCTCTTGTCTACTTACTACATCAGAGAAGCGATAACGCTGTATGTAATTATTCAAATTGGACCAGATAGCTGTGTGTCTGTGTATGAGAGAGAGAAAGCGAGAGAGATTGTAGAAGAGAGAGAAAAAAGTGAGAACCAGAGAGAGAGAAATATCAGGAAAGGTTCTGTAAGATAAGTCAATTAATCTCTACCAACGGTTAAAGTGAGAAACCAGAAGCAGACAGGAGTGAGGAAGGGGCATGGTTAACTGTGTCTCCAGCTGTCAATCAAACGCTTCTCTCTCTAATTGCATTTCCAGACTTCCTATGTGGTGCAGGTGAACTCTGACTTTTGACCCACACACAACCCCTGACCCCTATACAGAGCCTCAGAACAACACTGACATTTATAAAGAGACTCCCTTTACATCACAACCCTGAACCTTCACATGACACCTATAAAGACTCTCCTCCTTCCAATTATCTCTCTCTCCTCCCAATTCTCTCTCTCTCTCCTCCCAATTCTCTCTCTCTCTCCTTCCAATTCTCTTTCTTTCCTTCCAATTCTCTCTCTCTCTCCTCCCAATTCTCTCTCTCTCCTTCCAATTCTCTTTCTTTCCTTCCAATTCTCTCTCTCTCTCCCAATTCTCTCTCTCTCTCCTCCCAATTCTCTCTCTCTCTCCTTCCAATTCTCTTTCTTTCCTTCCAATTCTCTCTCTCTCTCCTCCCAATTCTCTCTCTCTCTCCTCCCAATTCTCTCTCTCTCTCCTCCCAATTCTCTCTCTCTCTCCTTCCAATTCTCTCTCTCGCTCCTTCCAATTCTCTCTCTCGCTCCTTCCAATTCTCTCTCTCTCTCCTCCCAATTCTCTCTCTCTCTCCTTCCAATTCTCTCTCTCTCCTTCCAATTCTCTCTCTCTCTCCTTCCAATTCTCTTTCTCTCCTCCCAATTCTCTCTCTCTCTCCTCCCAATTCTCTCTCTCTCTCCTTCCAATTCTCTCTCTCTCTCCTTCCAATTCTCTCTCTCTCCTTCCAATTCTCTCTCTCTCTCCTCCCAATTCTCTCTCTCTCTCCTTCCAATTCTCTCTCTCTCCTTCCAATTCTCTCTCTGTCTGTCATTCAACATCTCTTTTTTCTCTTCATGTCAATCTTTCGTACTCGTCTATCTTTCCTCATGTCTTCCCACATTCCTTCCTTCCTCCAGTGTTTCCCCTATAATGTTCCTGAGGTGAGGTGTGTGTTTTGAGTCAGGCTCTCATCCCAGTGGAGGGTTAACTCATGAGATGTTATCAGGCTGTTTACCCTTTACACTCCCCCACAGCGGGCGGCCCATGGCTAACAAATTGAACAATTCAGAGCAGGTGTGTGTGTGTGTGAGACACACTCAGCACTGCCATGATAAAACTCAGCAGGAGGGAATGCAATAGTCACCCTATTTGGGCTTTATGGAAGTGCCCCCTCCCTCGATCTTCCCTCCTTCCCTCTCTCTCCCTCCATGCCTTATTCCCTCTCTGCCTCTCTCTTACCTCCCTCCCTCCTTCCCTCTCTCCCTCGCAGGTGGAAGCTCAGCCTCTTTCCCCTGGATAAAAGGGGGTGCAGACAGAGGCCCAGCCTGTAAACATTAAGGGTATTTTGTCACATATTTAAGAAAGCTGTTAGTGTATTTATAGGGGTGCAGGGGCCTCACTATGGCTGCCGTGGAAACAGTAGACATCTTGGATTGATTATTAGGCCTAGGAGGAGAGCCGGGCCCAAATCAGCTGACACTAAAACACTGACACGGACAAGGAGTGTATAACTCACACAAAGAACAGTGTGTAAGGGTGTGTGTGTGTGTGTGAGAGTGAGAGAGAGAGAGAGCGCGAGCATGCGAGTATTAGTGTGTGTGTGCACGTGTGCATGTGAGTGTAAGAGAAAGTGTGAGTGAGGATGTGTGTTCCTCTGACGTGGTTCAGATAGAGCTGATACGTTGCCCAGGTGGGCTGTCACAGAGGAAACCATCTGCTTTTCATTTATTACCAGCAGCACCCACAACAAAGAGCAGTGTGTCTATGTGAACAACATTTTGTGTGTGTGTTTCTGTGTGCATGCGCTTGTGTGTGTATGTGGGCACATGTTTATGTGTGTGTGTGTGTTTTTCCCTCCATAATTCTGACACAACACTGCTAAAATATAAACTTGCGTGGGAATCAGAAGCCTATAGGGACAGGTAGCAAATCACACAGTCATCTTTTCTCAGCAAAAAGTGGGAAAAAACATTATTACCAATGGCCCCCTTGTCTAGCTGAGTCACAAATCGCATCCTAATTGTTATTTAGTGCACTACTTTTGATCAGAGCCCTATGGGCCGAGGTCAAAGTATTGCACTATATAGTGAATAGGATGCCATTTGAGAACCAGCTACCCCTCTCCCATCTGATGTGCCGTTGGAGGTTCATTGGTGTTATCTGACTGTTGCAGCAGGGGCTTAGAACATAGAACACACACACACACTGCTTCCTGAAAACAGACTTTACTTCCTGTTATTGTTTATTAACAGAAGCTATCCCAGTGTACCTGCCATGGCAACCCTCATTCTCTAACACCTCTCTCTAATGAAAATGACTATTATTATTGTAATGCTGATGATTGACCTACAGTCAGGAGGACAGATACTGAGGTAGATGAGTACAGGGCTCAATTAACACACATAAGTATCAACACATGTATCCACCACGACACAGAGAACTAAGGAGACAAACATTCCAGTGTTATCACAGTAGTAACACTATCAGATCAGTCATTGTTGATAGTCATACTATATGGTGAGATGTGTAGTGTGTCAAAGCAGTAAACAGTAGAGGAGTATGTGAGAGAGACAGAGCTGAAACACAATGGCTCCACGTGTTGGGGAAGCACAGGAAACAGGTGCCTTGCCCCCGGGACTAAGAGGGATGGGAGGGGACGGGGCAGGGTGAGAGGAGCAGGGGGTGAGGGGCAACCATCTGTTTGATTTGGGCTCTTTTTTCATGAGCCACCCTGTGGTGAGAGTACGTGAGAGGGTGAGAGAGAGAGATGGTCTGAGCCTAAACCACTAGACACTATGGAACACAAAGATTTTACTATTTACTATCTCATCCTGGAATATACAAGGTTTGAGGTAATTTACCTTAGGCCTAAACAGCAGAAACCCAGACTTCATCAAAGTAATTGGAAATACAGACATTGTCATCCTACAAGAAACATGGTATAAAGAAGACGGACCCACAGGTTGCCCTCTAGGTTACAGAGAGCTGGTAGTCCCATCCACCAAACTACCAGGTGTGAAACAGGGAAGAGACTCAGGGGGTATGCTAATTTGATATAGAGCAGACCTAATCCACTCTATTAAATTAGTCAAAACAGAAACATCTAGAAATGACTGAGGTAATGATCTCAACAGAGAAACATTTCCTCATGTGTGCTACCTATATCCCCCCAATAGAATCCCCATACTTTAACGACGACAGCTTCTCCATCCTAGAGGGGGACATCAACCATTTCCAGGTACTAGTCTGTGGTGACCTAAATGCCAGAACTGGACAAGAACATGAAACTCTTAGCATTCAAGGGGACAAACACCTACCTGGAGGAGACAGCATTCCCTCCCAAATATGCCCCCCTAGACCAAATTATGACAATTAGACCTATAGCTCAACCCTTGGCAGTAGTACTGTGGATTACTTTCTCACTGACCTCAACCCAGAGTCTCTCAGAGCATTCACTGTCAGCCCACTAACACCCCTATCAGATCACAGCAAAATCACAGTCTACTTGAACAGAACAATACTTAATCATGAGGAATCAAAGCCAAAGGAACTGAATAATATTAAGAAATGTTATAGATGGAAAGTATTGTAGAAACCTACCAAAAAACAACTAGGAAACAACAAATTCAATCGCTTATAGACAACTTCCAGGACAAAACGTTTCACTGTAATAGCGAAGATGTAAACTTGGCAGTAGAAACCCTAAACAGTCTATTTGACCTCTCAGCTTCCCTATCAAATAAAATAAAATCAAGCAGACAATCTAAGAAAATGTACAATGACAAATGGTATGATGAAGAATGCAAAACCCTAAGAAAGAAATTGAGAAACATATCCAACCAAAAACATAGAGACCCAGAAAATGTAAGCCTAAGTCTTCACTATGGTGAATCACTAAAACAATAAGAAATACACAAAGTTCTATTTTGGTTTCATCTGACCATATGACATTCTCCCAATCTTCTTCTGGATCATCCAAATGCTCTCTAGCAAACTTCAGACGGGCTAGCTGTACTAGCTTAAGCAGGGGGACACGTCTGGCACTGCAGGATTTGAGTCCCTGGCGGCGTAGTGTGTTACTGATGGTAGGCTTTGTTACTTTGGTCCCAGCTCTCTGCAGGTCATTCACTAGGTCCCCCCGTGTGGTTCTGGGATTTTTGCTCACCGTTCTTGTGATCATTTTGACCCCACGGGGTGAGATCTTGCGTGGAGCCCCAGATCGAGGGAGATTATCAGTGGTCTTGTATGTCTTCCATTTCCTAATAATTGCTCCCACAGTTGATTTCTTCAAACCAAGCTGCTTACCTATTGCAGATTCAGTCTTCCCAGCCTGGTGCAGGTCTACAATTTTGTTTCTGGTGTCCTTTGACAGCTCTTTGGTCTTGGCCATAGTGGAGTTTGGAGTGTGACTGTTTGAGGTTGTGGACAGGTGTCTTTTATACTGATAACAAGTTCAAACAGGTGCCATTAATACAGGTAACGAGTGGAGGACAGAGGAGCCTCTTAAAGAAGAAGTTACAGGTCTGTGAGAGCCAGAAATCTTGCTTGTTTGTAGGTGACCAAATACTTATTTTCCACCATAATTTGCAAATAAATTCATTAAAAATCCTACAATGTGATTTTCTGGATTTTTTTCCCTCATTTTGTCTGTCATAGTTGAAGTGTACCTATGATGAAAATTACAGGCCTCTCTCATCTTTTTAAGTGGGAGAACTTGCACAATTGGTGGCTGACTAAATACTTTTTTGCCCCACTGTATATCAACAAATTGGCGAGGGCACTAGAACAGTCTGCAGCACCCGGCCTCACCCTACTAGAATCGGAAGTCAAATGTCTACTGTTTGCTGATGATCTGGTGCTTCTGTCACCAACCAAAGAGTGCCAACAGCAGCACCTAGATATTCTGCACAGATTGTTAGACCTGGGCCCTGAAAGTAAATCTCAGTAAGACCAAAATAATGGTTTTCCAAAAAAGGTCCAGTTGCCAGGACCACAAATAAAAATTCCATCCAGTTGCCCTAGAATACAAAAAAACGATACATACCTCGGCCTAAACATCAGCGCCACAGGTAACTTCCACAAGCTGTGAACGATCTGAGAGACAAGGCAAGAAGAGCCTTCTACGCCATCAAAACGAACATCAAATTCAACACAGTAATTAGGATCTGGCTAAAAATACTTGAATCAATTATAGAACCCATTGCCCTTTATGGTTGTGAGGTCTGGGGTCCGCTCACCAACCAAGAATTCACAAAATGGGATAAACACCAAATTGAGACGTTGTATGCAGAAATCTGCAAAGAAAAGAGCCCGTTAAATTCTACAACCACTTAAAAGGAAGCGACTCCCAAACCTTCCATAACAAAGCCATCACCTACAGAGAGATGAACCTGGAGAAGAGTCCCCTAAGCAAGCTGGTCCTGTGGCTCTGTTCACAAACACAAACAGACCCCACAGAGACCCAGGACAGCAACATAATTAAACCCAACCAAATCATGAGAAAACAAAAAGATAATTACTTCAGACATTGGAAAGAATTAACAAAAAAACATTGCTAACTAGATTGCTATTTGTCCCTAAACAGAGAGTACACAGTGGCAGAATACCTGACCACTGTGACTGACCCAAACGTAAGGAAAGCTTTGACTATGTACAGACTCAGTGAGCATAGCCTTGCTATTGAGAAAGACTGCCATAGTCAGACCTGGCTCTCAAAAGAAAGGCTATGTGCACACTGCCCACAAAATGAGATGGAAACTGAGCTGCACTTCCTAACCTCCTGCCAAATGTATGACCATATTAGAGATACATATTTCCCTCAGATTACACAAACCCACAAAGAATTCGAATACAAACCCAATTTTGATAAACTCCCATATCTATTGGGTGAAATACCACAGTGTGCAATCACAGCAGTAATATTTGTGACATGCTGTTACAAGAAAAGGGCAACCAGTGAAGAACAAACACCATTGTAAATAAAACCCATATTTATGTTTATTTATTTTCCTTTTTGTACTTGAACTAGTTGCACATCGTTACAACACTGTATATAGACATAATAGGACATTCGAAATGTCTTTATTCTTCTGGAACTTGTAATGTTCACTGTTAATTTTTTATGAATATTGAATTGAGAGAGAAAGAGAGAGAAATAAAGAGAGAAATAAAGCATAGGCTCAGATCAGATGGATGTCTGAATCACAGTCACACTGAATCACAGTCACAATGAATCACAGGCTACCCATACATTTGTGTACACAAAGACAACGACACGTACACATGAAGACAACGACAGGGAAATAAAGACAACGACAGGGGAATAAAGACAACGACAGGGAAATAAAGACAACGACAGGGAAATAAAGACAACGACAGGGAAATAAAGACAACGACAGGGAAATAAAGACAACGACAGGGGAATAAAGATAACGACAGGGGAATAAAGATAACGACAGGGGAATAAAGACAACGACAGGGGAATAAAGACAACGACAGGGGAATAAAGATAACGACAGGGGAATAAAGATAACGACAGGGGAATAAAGACAACGACAGGGGAATAAAGACAACGACAGGGGAATAAAGACAACGACAGGGGAATAAAGACAACAACAGGAGAATAAAGACAACGACAGGGAAATAAAGACAACGACAGGGAAATAAAGACAACGACAGGGGAATAAAGATAACGACAGGGGAATAAAAACAACGACAGGGGAATAAAGACAACGACAGGGGAATAAAGACAACGACAGGGAAATAAAGACAACGACAGGGGAATAAAGACAACGACAGGGGAATGAAGACAACGACAGGAGAATAAAGACAACGACAGGGAAATAAAGACAACGACAGGGAAATAAAGACAACGACAGGGAAATAAAGACAACGAAAGGGAAATAAAGACAACGACAGGGGAATAAAGACAACGACATGGGAATAAAGACAACGACAGGGAAATAAAGACAAAGGCACTTGTCTGTTCTCTAGAAACGGTTGGCAAGGAACAAACAAACGACAAGTGATTTTTGGATTTCCTCCAGGCACACACACACACACACACACACACACACACACACACACACACACACACTGTAGTGGGAAACATTCTCTCCCTCATACAATACATGATTGCCGAAGGCTGTTTCCGAATTGAAATATTCCAACTATCTGTTGTTTTGATAAGATAACAGTTACGATTGAGAGGCAGGCAACGTTGTCACTGACAGTTCATGGGAAGCAGTGACATTACAGAATAGCTTCATTATTGATTTATATTTATATTTATAAATATATTTATAATTTAAACAAAATAGTGGAACAGTAAGGAATCCATGCCAAGACACATTTATACAAACACTCACAGTGTATGAAATTTATGATTATGTATGTGAACTGTGTGATTATGTATGTGTGTGTGAACTGTGTGATTATGTATGTGTGTGTGAACTGTGTGATTATGTATGTATGTGCGTGTGAACTGTGTGATTATGTATGTATGTGCGTGTGAACTGTGTGATTATGTATGTATGTGTGTGTGAACTGTGTGATTATGTATGTATGTGTGTGTGAACTGTGTGATTATGTATGTATGTGTGTGTGAACTGTGTGATTATGTATGTATGTGTGTGTGAACTGTGTGATTATGTATGTATGTGTGTGTGAACTGTGTGATTATGTATGTATGTGTGTGTGAACTGTGTGATTATGTAT
The DNA here is from genome assembly GCF_045679555.1 of Salvelinus alpinus. Classification (NCBI taxonomy): domain Eukaryota; kingdom Metazoa; phylum Chordata; class Actinopteri; order Salmoniformes; family Salmonidae; genus Salvelinus; species Salvelinus alpinus. The sequence goes on along the minus strand of NC_092101.1, from coordinate 36,327,226 downwards.
GTATGTGTGTGTGAACTGTGTGATTATGTATGTATGTGTGTGTGAACTGTGTGATTATGTATGTATGTGTGTGTGAACTGTGTGATTATGTATGTATGTGTGTGTGAACTGTGTGATCATGTATGTGTGTGTGAACTGTGTGATTATGTATGTATGTATGTGTGTGTGAACTGTGTGATTATGTATGTATGTATGTGTGTGTGAACTGTGATTATGTATGTGTGTGTGAACTGTGTGATTATGTATGTATGTGCGTGTGAACTGTGTGATTATGTTTGTATGTGTGTGTAAACTGTGTGATTATGTATGTGCGTGTGAACTGTGTGATTATGTATGTGTGTGTGAACTTTGTGATTATGTATGTGCGTGTGAACTGTGTGATTATGTTTGTATGTGCGTGTGAACTGTGTGATTATGTTTGTATGTGCGTGTGAACTGTGTGATTATGTATGCATGTGAACTGTGTGATTATGTATGTATGTGAACTGTGTGATTATGTATGTATGTGAACTGTGTGAACTATGTGATTATGTATGTATGTGCGTGTGAACTGTGTGATTATGTATGTATGTGTGTGTGAACTGTGATTATGTATGTATGTGAACTGTGTGATTATGTATGTATGTGTGTGTGAACTGTGTGATTATGTATGTGAACTGTGTGATTATGTATGTGTGTGAACTGTGTGATTATGTATGTGCGTGTAAACTGTGTGATTATGTATGTGTGTGAACTGTGTGATTATGTGTGTGTGTGAACTGTGTGATTATGTATGTGCGTGTGAACTGTGTGATTTTGTATGTATGTGTGTGTGAACTGTGTGATTATGTATGTATGTGTGTGTGAACTGTGTGATTATGTATGTATGTGTGTGTGAACTGTGTGATTATGTATGTATGTGTGTGTGAACTGTGTGATTATGTATGTATGTGTGTGTGAACTGTGTGATTATGTATGTATGTGTGTGTGAACTGTGTGATTATGTATGTATGTGTGTGTGAACTGTGTGATTATGTATGTATGTGTGTGTGAACTGTGTGATCATGTATGTGTGTGTGAACTGTGTGATTATGTATGTATGTGTGTGTGAACTGTGTGATTATGTATGTATGTGTGTGTGAACTGTGTGATCATGTATGTGTGTGTGAACTGTGTGATTATGTATGTATGTGCGTGTGAACTGTGTGATTATGTATGTATGTATGTGTGTGTGAACTGTGATTATGTATGTGTGTGTGAACTGTGTGATTATGTATGTATGTGCGTGTGAACTGTGTGATTATGTTTGTATGTGTGTGTAAACTGTGTGATTATGTATGTGCGTGTGAACTGTGTGATTATGTATGTGTGTGTGAACTTTGTGATTATGTATGTGCGTGTGAACTGTGTGATTATGTTTGTATGTGCGTGTGAACTGTGTGATTATGTTTGTATGTGCGTGTGACCTGTGTGATTATGTATGCATGTGAACTGTGTGATTATGTATGTATGTGAACTGTGTGATTATGTATGTATGTGAACTGTGTGAACTATGTGATTATGTATGTATGTGCGTGTGAACTGTGTGATTATGTATGTATGTGTGTGTGAACTGTGATTATGTATGTATGTGAACTGTGTGATTATGTATGTATGTGTGTGTGAACTGTGTGATTATGTATGTGAACTGTGTGATTATGTATGTGTGTGAACTGTGTGATTATGTATGTGCGTGTGAACTGTGTGATTATGTATGTGTGTGAACTGTGTGATTATGTGTGTGTGTGAACTGTGTGATTATGTATGTGCGTGTGAACTGTGTGATTATGTATGTGTGTGAACTGTGTGATTATGTGAGTGTGTGAACTGTGTGATTATGTATGTATGTGTGTGTGAACTGTGTGATTATGTATGTGTGTGTGAACTGTGTGATTATGTATGTGTGTGTGAACTGTGTGATTATGTATGTGTGTGTGAACTGTGTGATTATGTATGTATGTGTGTGTGAACTGTGTGATTATGTATGTATGTGTGTGTGAACTGTGTGATTATGTATGTGCGTGTGAACTGTGTGATTATGTATGTGCGTGTGAACTGTGTGATTATGTTTGTATGTGCGTGTGAACTGTGTGATTATGTATGTGAACTGTGTGATTATGTATGTGTGTGTGAACTGTGTGATTATGTATGTATGTGAACTGTGTGAACTATGTGATTATGTATGTATGTGCGTGTGAACTGTGTGATTATGTATGTATGTGTGTGTGAACTGTGATTATGTATGTATGTGAACTGTGTGATTATGTATGTATGTGTGTGTGAACTGTGTGATTATGTATGTGAACTGTGTGACTATGTATGTGTGTGAACTGTGTGATTATGTATGTGCGTGTGAACTGTGTGATTATGTATGTGTGTGAACTGTGTGATTATGTGTGTGTGTGAACTGTGTGATTATGTGTGTGTGTGAACTGTGTGATTATGTATGTATGTGTGTGTGAACTGTGTGATTATGTATGTGTGTGTGAACTGTGTGATTATGTATGTGTGTGTGAACTGTGTGATTATGTATGTGTGTGTGAACTGTGTGATTATGTATGTATGTGCGTGTGAACTGTGTGATTATGTATGTATGTGTGTGTGAACTGTGATTATGTATGTGTGTGGGAACTGTGATTATGTATGTGTGTGTGAACTGTGTGATTATGTATGTATGTGTGTGTGAACTGTGTGATTTTGTATGTGAACTGTGTGATTATGTATGTGCGTGTGAACTGTGTGATTATGTATGTGCGTGTGAACTGTGTGATTATGTATGTGCGTGTGAACTGTGTGATTATGTATGTGCGTGTGAACTGTGTGATTATGTTTGTATGTGCGTGTGAACTGTGTGATTATGTATGTGAACTGTGTGATTATGTATGTGTGTGTGAACTGTGTGATTATGTATGTGAACTGTGTGATTATGTATGTGCGTGTGAACTGTGTGATTATGTATGTATGTGTGTGTGAACTGTGTGATTATGTATGTATGTGTGTGTGAACTGTGTGATCATGTATGTGTGTGTGAACTGTGTGATTATGTATGTATGTGCGTGTGAACTGTGTGATTATGTATGTATGTATGTGTGTGTGAACTGTGATTATGTATGTGTGTGTGAACTGTGTGATTATGTATGTATGAGCGTGTGAACTGTGTGATTATGTTTGTATGTGTGTGTAAACTGTGTGATTATGTATGTGCGTGTGAACTGTGTGATTATGTATGTGTGTGTGAACTGTGTGATTATGTATGTGCGTGTGAACTGTGTGATTATGTTTGTATGTGCGTGTGAACTGTGTGATTATGTTTGTATGTGCGTGTGAACTGTGTGATTATGTATGCATGTGAACTGTGTGATTATGTATGTATGTGAACTGTGTGATTATGTATGCATGTGAACTGTGTGAACTATGTGATTATGTATGTATGTGCGTGTGAACTGTGTGATTATGTATGTATGTGTGTGTGAACTGTGATTATGTATGTATGTGAACTGTGTGATTATGTATGTATGTGTGTGTGAACTGTGTGATTATGTATGTATGTGCGTGTGATTATGTATGTATGTGTGTGTGAACTGTGTGATTATGTATGTATGTTTGTGTGAACTGTGTGATTATGTATGTATGTGTGTGTGAACTGTGTGATTATGTATGTATGTGTGTGTGAACTGTGTGATTATGTATGTGAACTGTGTGATTATGTATGTGTGTGTGAACTGTGTGATTATGTATGTGTGTGTGAACTGTGTGATTATGTATGTGCGTGTGAACTGTGTGATTATGTATGTATGTGTGTGTGAACTGTGTGATTATGCATGTATGTATGTGTGAACTGTGTGATTATGTATGTGTGTGTGTGAACTGTGTGATTATGTATGTATGTGTGTGTAAACTGTGTGATTATGTATGTATGTGTGTGTGAACTGTGTGATTATGTATGTGTGTTTGTGTGTATAGGCATGGTAGGGATTTAGTTGTGCTATCGCCTGCATTATGCTGATGGGTATAATTAAGATGCACAGAAATACTGTGCGCACGCACGCACACACACAGGCACAACATGACAGCAAAGGGGTTCACCAGGGGAAATGGGCTGAATACACACACTGGGCGTGGTGAACGGGGGCAGAAGGAGAATCTGGTTTGTTGGACCTTGGTGGTGGGTGGTAGAGCCCTAGCCGGGGTTTTACATACCTGAGTTAAAACCTCATTAAAAGACAATTAGGCAGAATAATAATCCACACCAATTCAAACAACCTCAGAATCAGCGGCTCTGCCTTCTACCAAAATACAAATGAAACCAGATCACTTTGAACAAAGGAAAGATGATCTCCTTGCCTCCCTCTCCTCTCTCTCTGTGTATCAGCATATCATTTTCTCCCAGACTCTTTCCCATAGAGAAAGAGGAGGAGAGAGAACAGGAGGAGGAGACCACCGGAGTGATCCGGGTCAGTAAAGGCACCAGCCTTACGGCCTGAAAGACTACAGCCACGGGGCCTTTTTCAAAGTAATGGCGTGTGTGTGGTCAGGGTAATTGTTGGCATAGCAACGCCCTGGAGGTATAACGTGACCATCAGCAGCTGGAAGTAATTAAACAATACCTCTCTCTCTCTCTCTCTCTCTCCCTCTCTCTCCCTCCCTCTCGTTCCCTTCTCCGTCTCCCTGTCTCTCCCTTCTACGTATCTGTCTCTTACTTCTCCATCTCCCCCTTCTCCGTCTCCCTGTTTCTCCCCGTCTCTCGCTCCTCCCCCTCTCAATTCTGATAAAAGCACAAAACATGTATCAACAGACAGAATCATCACACACACAAGACAACAGCCAAAAACCAACTGTGATGGTGACATCATCGAGGTGTGGTGAGAGTCAGAGACAAAAGCTGCTCAACTGAATACATGTTTGTTGCTACAAACTATATGCTCTGATACACAAGCATGCACACACATATTCATGTTTTTAACTTGTGTGAATTGTGGACAGCTGCTGTCACTGGCGCCGACCAGGCTTCAGGTCTGGGACACACAGCTGAACACACGAAACGCTACGCATCTGAAGGGTAGGGGGTAGCCATCAATCACCTCAGGGGAGGGCAGGAAGGGGGTGTCTGGGGGAGGGGGGGTAATGGTCTGTCACTGTTAAGGGCATTATGTGTCCCTCAACAGAGAAATTAAGACAACTTGGTGATGACACACAACCACACACACACACACACACACACACACACACAGGGACATGGGAGGGTGGAGGGGTCAGAGACCAGTGTGACAGAGACCACATGTAAAAACAATACACTGTATTCAAGCTACTGTTACTCCCCTAGAAAGTCAGCTGAGCATTATCTCATTACAGAGAGAGAGGAGGATTTATTACATTATCCCATTACAGAACGAGATGAGGATGTATTGCATGATCTCATAACAGACAGAGTTATGTTACATTATATCATTACAGACAGGGGATTTATTCCATTATCTCATTACAGACAGGGGAGGATTTATTCCATTATCTCATTACAGACAGAGAGCGGGAGGATTTATTACATTATTTCATTACAGACAGAGGTGAGGATGTATTACATTATCTCATTACAGACAGAGATGACGTATTACATTATCTCATTACAGACAGAGGTGAGGATGTATTACATTATCTCATTACAGACAGAGATGATGTATTACATTATCTCATTACAGATGAGAATAGATGATAATGTATTCCATTATCTCATTACAGACAGAGAAGATTACTTATAACATTATCTCATTACAGACAGATGAGACTAGAGAATGTATTCCATTATCTCATTACAGAGCAGATTACTTATTCCATTATCTCATTACAGACAGAGGATTCATTCCATTATCTCACTACAGACAGAGAGAAGGGGATTTATTCCATTATCTCATTAGACACAAATGATTTATTCCATTATCTCATTACAGACAGAGAGAGGAAGATGTATTACATTACCTTATTATCGACAGGGGGGGTATTACATTCTCATTACAGACAGAGGAGGCTTTATTCCATTATCTCATTACAGAGAGAGAGGATGATTTATTCCATTATCTCATTACAGACACAGAGGGAGGAGGATTTATTTCACTATCTCATTACAGACACAGAGAGAAGAGGATTTATTCCATTATCTCATTACAGACAGCAAGGGAGGATGATTTATTACATTCTCATTATAGACAGCGGGGGGATGTATTACATTATCTCATTACAGACAGATGAGGATTTATTACATTCTCATTACAGACAGCGAGGATGATTCATTCCACTATCTCATTACAGACAGAGAGGATTTATAACATTTTGTCAATACAGAGGGGAGGATGTATTACATTATCTCATTACAGACAGAATATTTATTACATCATTTCATTACAGACAGAAGAGGACAGAGTATTTCCTCCATTATCCCATTAGACAGAGGATTTATTCCATTATCTCATTACAGACAGAGAGGAGGATTTATTCCATTCTCATTACAGACAGAAGAGGACAGAGTATTTCCTCCATTATCCCATTACAGACAGAGAGGAGGATGTATTCCATTCTCATTACAGACAGAGCGAGGAGTAATTATTCCATTATCGCATTGCAGAGAGAGAGAAAGATTTATTCCATTCTCATTACAGACAGAGAGGGGGATTAATTCCATTATCTCATTAGACAGAGAGGAGGATTTATTCCATTCTCATTACAAACAGAGGATTTATTCCATTATCTCATTAGAGACAGGAGGATTTATTCCATTTTCTCATTACAGACAGAGAGAGAGAGGAGGATTTATTCCATTATCTCATTACAGACAGCGGGGAGGATTTATTCCATTATCTCATTACAGACAGAGAGGAGGCTTCATTCCATTATCTCATTACAGACAGAGAGAGGAGGATTTATTACATTATCTCATTACAGACAGAGAGAGAGGATAATTTATTCCATCTATTTCATGCAGACAGAGAGGAGGATTTATTCCATTCTCATTACAAACAGAGGATTTATTCCATTATCTCATTACAGACAGAGAGGAGGATTTATTCCATTCTCATTACAGAGGATTTATTCCATTATCTCATTACAGACAGTGAGAGAGGATAATTTATTCCATCTATTTCATGCAGACAGAGACAGAAAGAGGGAGTTGAAAGAGCGAGCAGGGGCAGACATAAAAAGATAAATAGAAAGCAAGAGAGAGACCGACAGAGATTGAGAGGGTGACTGTCTGTGTATGATGTGTAGCAGGAGGAAAGCTCTATATCGCTCTCCCTCTCTCTGTCTCAGTCTTTCTCTCAGGGTTGACTCTCCGAGGTGCTTTTATATATATGGAGTCAGTAGTCCGATCACGGAAAGCTGGGTCTCAGTTATGTGCCTGGGCATATAGTGTTTGTGCCTGCTGCTGTCACTGACTGACTGCCACAAGCACCATTCCATCATTCCACACATCGTTCCCAACGTTCCAACACATTCCCGCTGACTCTTTGACACCTGTCTGTCCAAACCCCAACATAGTGCATCACCTCATAATGTCAAAACAACCAATATAGTAAACAAACACAGTAAATACACATACAAATAAACCCCACTGCAATATGGGTGGCAGTGTGCCATATGACCTTGGGGTGGCAGGTAGCCTAGCGGTTAGAGCGTTGGGGTCGCAGATTTGAATACCCGAGCCAAGGTAAAAAAAAATCTGTCGATGTGCCCTTTACCAAGGTACTTAACACGAATTTGCTCCAGGGGCACCGTACTCCTATGGTTGACCCTGTAAAACAACACATTTCACTGCACCTAAACGGTGTACAGTAGGTGACAATAAAATATGAATTATCATGCATACCCCTGTCATCATCTCACCCAAACCTCAACACCCCACCCACCAAGCTGCAGAGTGTAGAACACCCCTAGGCTACGGTAACCCCCCCCCCCCTCCCCCACCCACCAAGCTGCAGAGTGTAGAACACCCCTAGGCTACGGTAACCCCCCCGCCCCCCACCCACAAAGCTGCAGAGTGCAGAACACCCCTAGGCTACTATAACCCCCACCCATCCAGCTGCAGAGTGCAGAACACCCCTAGGCTACTATAACCCCCCCCACACAAAGCTGCAGAGTGTAGAACACCCATAGGCTACTGTAGAACACCCATAGGCTACTATAACCCCCCCCCCCCCCCAAGCTGCAGAGTGTAGAACACCCCTAGGCTACTGTAACCCCCCCACCCCCCACCCACAAAGCTGCAGAGTGTAGAACACCCCTAGGCTACTATAACCCCCACCCATCCAGCTGCAGAGTGTAGAACACCCCTAGGCTACTATAACCCCCCCCCCCCCTCCCCCCACCAAGCTGCAGAGTGTAGAACACCCCTAGGCTACTGTAACCCCCCCACCCCCCACCCACAAAGCTGCAGAGTGTAGAACACCCCTAGGCTACTATAACCCCCCCCCCCCCCCCACCAAGCTGCAGAGTGTAGAACACCCCTAGGCTACTGTAACCCCCCCACCCCCCACCCATCCAGCTGCAGAGTGTAGAACACCCCTAGGCTACTGTAACCCCCCCACCCCCCACCCACAAAGCTGCAGAGTGTAGAACACCCCTAGGCTACTATAACCCCCCCCCCCCCCACCAAGCTGCAGAGTGTAGAACACCCCTAGGCTACTGTAACCCCCCCGCCCCCCACCCACAAAGCTGCAGAGTGCAGAACACCCCTAGGCTACTATAACCCCCACCCATCCAGCTGCAGAGTGCAGAACACCCCTAGGCTACTATAACCCCCCCCACCCACAAAGCTGCAGAGTGTAGAACACCCCTAGGCTACTATAACCCCCACCCATCCAGCTGCAGAGTGTAGAACACCCCTAGGCTACTATAACCCCCACCCATCCAGCTGCAGAGTGTAGAACACCCCTAGGCTACTATAACCCCCCCCCCCACCAAGCTGCAGAGTGTAGAACACCCCTAGGCTACTGTAACCCCCCCACCCCCCACCCACAAAGCTGCAGAGTGTAGAACACCCCTAGGCTACTATAACCCCCCCCCCCCACCAAGCTGCAGAGTGTAGAACACCCCTAGGCTACTGTAACCCCCCCACCCCCCACCCATCCAGCTGCAGAGTGTAGAACACCCCTAGGCTACTGTAACCCCCCCACCCCCCACCCACAAAGCTGCAGAGTGTAGAACACCCCTAGGCTACTATACCCCCCCCCCCCATCCAGCTGCAGAGTGTAGAACACCCCTAGGATACTATACCCCCCCCCACCAAGCTGCAGAGTGTAGAACACCCCTAGGCTACTATAACCCCCACCCATCCAGCTGCAGAGTGTAGAACACCCCTAGGCTACTGTAACCCCCCCACCCCCCACCCACAAAGCTGCAGAGTGTAGAACACCCCTAGGCTACTATAACCCCCCCCCCCCCCCACCAAGCTGCAGAGTGTAGAACACCCCTAGGCTACTATAACCCCCCCCCCCACCAAGCTGCAGAGTGTAGAACACCCCTAGGCTACTGTAACCCCCCCACCCCCCACCCACAAAGCTGCAGAGTGTAGAACACCCCTAGGCTACTATAACTCCCCCCCCCCCCCCACCAAGCTGCAGAGTGTAGAACACCCCTAGGCTACTATAACCCCCACCCATCCAGCTGCAGAGTGTAGAACACCCCTAGGCTACTATAACCCCCCCCCCCCCCCCCACCAAGCTGCAGAGTGTAGAACACCCCTAGGCTACTGTAACCCCCCCACCCCCCACCCACAAAGCTGCAGAGTGTAGAACACCCCTAGGCTACTATAACCCCCCCCCACCCACCAAGCTGCAGAGTGTAGAACACCCCTAGGCTACTGTAACCCCCCCACCCCCCACCCATCCAGCTGCAGAGTGTAGAACACCCCTAGGCTACTATACCCCCCCCCCCCCCCATCCAGCTGCAGAGTGTAGAACACCCCTAGGCTACTATACCCCCCCCACAAAGCTGCAGAGTGTAGAACACCCCTAGGCTACTATACCCCCCCCCCCCCCCCCATCCAGCTGCAGAGTGTAGAACACCCCTAGGCTACTATACCCCCCCCACCAAGCTGCAGAGTGTAGAACACCCCTAGGCTACTATAACCCCCACCCATCCAGCTGCAGAGTGTAGAACACCCCTAGGCTACTATAACCCCCCCCCCCCCACCAAGCTGCAGAGTGTAGAACACCCCTAGGCTACTGTAACCCCCCCACCCCCCACCCACAAAGCTGCAGAGTGTAGAACACCCCTAGGCTACTATAACCCCCCACCCAGCTGCAGAGTGTAGAACACCCCTAGGCTACGGTAACCCCCCCACCAAGCTGCAGAGTGTAGAACACCCCTAGGCTACTGTAACTCCCCCCCCCCCCCCCCCCCACAGCTGCAGAGTGCAGAACACCCCTAGGCTACTATAACCCCCACCCCCCCCCACCCAGCTGCAGAGTGCAGAACACCCCTAGGCTACTATAACCCCCACCCCCCCCCACCCAGCTGCAGAGT
>NC_092101.1:36306696-36311696 GCF_045679555.1 Salvelinus alpinus | reverse complement strand
AGAATGGACAAACTGAGTCAGACAAATGATGACCTCAGAGACCATCTGAGCACAACAAGAAAGCAGCTAGAGCAGAGAGAGAGATACAATGACCTCCTCAACCAGCAGCGAGTCATTATGTCCTCTGCATCTGGAGAACATGTCCACCAGCTTGGCATAACACAAGCAGAACCCGAGACCAGCATGGCCTCCACCACACAGCCTGATGACACTGCACCAGCCTACCAGTCTGCTCCAGCCCAGGTCAGCCAACCAGCCTCTCAGTCTGCTCCAGCACAGGTCAGAATACCAGTCTCCCAGTCTGCTCCAGCACAGGTCAGAATACCAGTCTCCCAGTCTGCTCCAGCACAGTGTGCTCCAGCCCAGGTCAACCTACCAGCCTCTCAGTCTGCCTCTCAGTCTGCTCCAACACAGGTCAGAATACCAGTCTCCCAGTCTGCTCCAGCCAAGGTCAGAATACCATCCTCCCAGTCTGCTCCAGCACAGTGTGCTCCAGCACAAGTCAACCTACCAGCCTCTCAGTCTGCTCCAGCCCAGGTCAGCCAACCAGCCTCTCAGTCTGCTCCAGCCCAGGTCAGCCAACCAGCCTCTCAGTCTGCTCCAACACAGTGTGCTCCAGCCAAGGTCAGAATACCATCCTCCCAGTCTGCTCCAGCCAGACAGTCACCCACAACTGCAATCCTTATTGATTCAAATGGGAAGTTCTTAGTCCAGGAAAGATTATTCCCTAGACACCAGGTGTATAAGTTCTGGTGTCCTACAACTGACAGTGCAATGCAGCTACTCAGTCAGACCAGGATTGACACCCTCGACAACATCATCATCCACACTGGCACAAACGACCTTCATGCCAAAGGTGAAGATGTATCTGGGGCAGTGAGAAGAGTGGCAGAACGGGCACAGGCTGTGTTCCCAACAACCAATATAGTTGTGTCCACCCTCCTACCAAGAAAAGACTTCCCAGGACAGTTGATCGACAAAATAAATCAACAGATCACTGTGGACTGTGCCTCACTACTCAACGTCAGAACGGCTCACCACCCCACTCTGACATGTCAACACTTATACGATAATGTACATCTTGATCAGGACAGTGTCAGAACCTTTGCCAAGGACCTAAAAGATGCAACACTTGGCAGGGACCCACACACCCATCACCCCAGCAACAGAGGTCCCCCGCCCCACCTTCTGAAACAACAGTACCTCCACCATCCCCAGGAGAAAAGAGCCAGACACGGCTTATTACAGCACAGCTCTACTAGACCAGGCCCAACACAACACAGATTTACGAGACCAGGGCCTTCACAACACAGCTCTACTAGACCAGGCCCATCACAACACAGATTTACGAGACCAGACCCGCATCAGGACAACACGACTAGACCAGGCCCAACACAACACAGCTCTACTAGACCAGGCCCATCACAACACAGCTCTACTAGACCAGGCCCATCACAACACAGCTCTACTGGACCAGGCCCATCACAACACAGCTCTACTGGACCAGGCCCATCAGAACACAGCTCTACTAGACCAGGCCCATCACAACACAGATTTACGAGACCAGACCCGTCTCAGGACAGCACGACTAGACCCGGCCCATCACAACACAGCTCTACTAGACCAGGGCCTTCACAACACAGCTCTACTAGACCAGGCCCATCACAACACAGCTCTACTGGACCAGGCCCATCACAACACAGCTCTACTGGACCAGGCCCATCAGAACACAGCTCTACTGGACCAGGCCCATCACAACACATCTCTACTAGACCTGGCCCATCACAACACATCTCTACTAGACCTGGCCCATCACAACACAGCTCTACTGGACCTGGCCCGTCACAACACATCTCTACTGGACCTGGCCCATCACAACACAGCTCTGACCACTACTCCAGGGTCGGACAGAACACTGTCCTTCAGAGAAGTACACCACATGATGCAGTCCACACCATGTATCATTCAGATCATCAGCCTACATATGCTGAGGTAACCTCTGGCAAAAGACACCTAGAACAATCAGAGATAGGAGAGGTGCGCCAACTACTGCAACTAATATGCAGACTACTGGGCTAGACGGGCACGCACACACACGCACGCGCACACACACACACACAGGGTTGCAGATTGCATTGTACTTATTTTTTATGCAGTCTTATTCCATTCTTATTCATTTGTTTACAACTATTCTTAATTTTTTATTGGCACCGGTATAATAATAATATTTATATATAATGGTGTGTGTGTGTATGTATGTATGTATGTATGTATGTATGTATGTATGTATGTATGTATGTATGTATGTATGTATGTATGTGTGTGTGTGTGTGTGTGTGTGTGTGTGTGTGTATGTATATGTATATATATATATGTATGTATATGTATATATATATATATATATATATTATTTTGTATTGTTTTCAATGTACTTTACTCAAACCAGTGAATATCACTTATTATAAATGAGATCATTAACTATCAGCTCTTGGAATATCCAGGGACTTTACTCTTCACATTTTGGTTATAAAACAACAAATCCAGAATTTATTAAAAACATCAAAGGACAGGACATCATAATCCTACTGGAAACATGGTGTCGTGGAGACATAGATACTCAGTGTCCCTCAGGGTATAGAGAAAGCTTACTACCATCAATCAAACATAAAAATGTTAAACGGGGCCGAGACTCAGGTGGAATCATCATTTGGCATAAGCAGGACTTGGCACTGAATGAAATGAAAAAAGGTACCAGTCACATTTGGCTAAAACTTAACAAAGGTACAATCTATTGTGACAATGATGTGTACATATGTGCAGCTTATGCTCCTCCTTCAGATTCACCATATTATGATGATCAGTTTTTTGACAATCTCCATACAGAAATCATTACATTTCAGGCAGAGGGTAAAGTGCTTCTTTGTGGAGATTTCAATGCAAGAACAGGTTCTGAGCCTGACTACACTGATGCGGGAGGTAACCACCACATATTTGGTCACCCCTCCTTGTACAGCAGCCCTATTATAAATAATAGAAACAGTCCTGACCAAATACTGAACAAAAATGGGAAGGAGTTAGTGCATCTCTGTCGAGCCTTAGGCCTGTACATGCTTAATGGTAGAATCAGAGGGGACTCTTTAGGTCAGTTTACTTACTGCTCAGCTCTTGGGACAAGTGTAGTCGATTATGCCATCACGGACATTGACCCCTCCTCCATTAGTGCATTCACTGTCAGACCACAGACACCATTGTCAGATCACAGTCAGATCAACGTGTTCTTGAAGAAATTAACCGGCAATATTCATTCAAAAAAACTGCCCAATAAACTATTCAACATAAACCAATCATACAGATGGGCTCCAAACAGTGCAGAGAGATTCATTGAAACATTGAACTCAAAAGAAATGATGAACTCTATACAGTTTTTCAATAACTCACAATACCAAAACAATAAAGATGGTGTCAATTCGGCTACTCTAAACATCAACTGCATATTCCAAAAAGCAGCATCGAAAGCAAATTTGAGAAAACCAAAGAAATGCAACATCAGAAACAAAAAACAAAATGTTTCTGACAAATGGTTTGATAATGAATGTAAAACAATTAGAAAACACCTAAGACAAATGTCAAACAAAAAACATAAGCAGCAAAACAACCCAGAGCTACGATATGAATACTTTGAAACTCTGAAACAGTATAAACATACACTGAAACGCAAGAAACTGAATTATACCAACAAGACACTTGATGAAATTGAAAACGCAATTGACCAAAATCAGTTCTGGGACATGTGGAACAATTTAAGCACAACAAAGCCACAAGAATTAGCCATACAAGATGTAGGAATTTGGAAAACTTATTTTGATAATCTATACAAAAACATCCCACAAAAAGACTTAAAACAGAACCAATTAGAAATTAAAGAAAAATTGAACATCCTTGAATCAGTCATTAAAAATAACCAAAATCCATTAGATTACCCAATAACCCAACAAGAACTAAATGAAAAGCTCAAATCTATTAAATCAAAGAAGGCTTGTGGTCTAGACAACATCAGAAATGAAATGCTGAAAAACAGCACACCTGAGTTGCAAAATGCTGTGCTTAAATTGTTCAACATGGTTTTAACTTCTGGCTGCTTCCCTGATGTCTGGAACCAGGGGCTCATCTCCCCTATCCACAAAAGTGGAGACAAATCAGACCCCAATAATTACAGGGGAATTTGTGTAAACAGTAACTTGGGAAAGGTTTTCTGTAGCATTTTGAATTCAAGAATCCAAACCTTTCTTCAAGAAAAAAATGTAATAACTAAATGTCAAATTGGCTTTCTCCCTAACCATCGCACTACTGACCATATATACACCTTACACACACTAATTAATAAACACGTCCACCAAAAAAAAGAGGGCAAAATCTTTGCTTGTTTTATTGACTTTAAAAAAGCATTTGATTCTATTTGGCACGAAGGGCTATTCTACAAAATTCTACAAAGTGGGCTTGGTGGTAAGGTGTATGACTTAATAAAATGTATGTACACAGAAAACAAGTGTGCAATAAAAATCAAAAACCAAAGAACAGAATTCTTTTCACAATGTCGAGGTGTGAGACAAGGCTGTAGTTTGAGTCCAAATCTTTTCAACATTTATATCAATGAATTAGCAGACATGTTGGACCATTCTCCAGCCCCAGGACTCACACTATTTGACACAGAGGTGAAATACCTGCTATATGCTGATGACTTGGTACTTCTATCACCAACCAAAGAAGGTCTTCAACAGAACATTAATATTCTAGAGCAATATTGCCATAATTGGGCCCTGGCAGTAAATTTCCCAAAAACTAAAATCATGATTTTCCAAAAACAAAACAGATGTCAGAAACACAAATATAAATTCACCCTGAACAACACCATCATTGAACACACAAAAAATTACACCTACCTTGGTCTGACCATATCTGCATCGGGAAACTTTAATATGGCAGTGAATGCACTCAAAGAA
>NC_092101.1:36284196-36301696 GCF_045679555.1 Salvelinus alpinus | reverse complement strand
CCTGTGATACTTTCTCTCTGATACTGTGATACTTCCTCTTTCTCTCTGATCCTGTGATACTTTCTCTCTGATCCTGTGATACTTTCTCTCTGATACTGTGATACTTTCTCTTTCTCTCTGATCCTGTGATACTTTCTCTCTGATACTGTGATACTTTCTCTTTCTCTCTGATCCTGTGATACTTTCTCTCTGATCCTGTGATACTTTCTCTCTGATACTGTGATACTTTCTCTTTCTCTCTGATCCTGTGATACTTTCTCTCTGATACTGTGATACTTTCTCTCTCTCTGATCCTGTGATACTTTCTCTCTCTCTCTGATCCTGTGATACTTTCTCTCTCTCTCTGATACTGTGATACTTTCTCTTTCTCTCTGATACTGTGATACTTTCTCTCTGATCCTGTGATACTTTCTCTCTGATACTGTGATACTTTCTCTTTCTCTCTGATCCTGTGATACTTTCTCTCTGATACTGTGATACTTTCTCTCTGATCCTGTGATACTTTCTCTCTCTCTCTGATACTGTGATACTTTCTCTTTCTCTCTGATCCTGTGATACTTTCTCTCTGATACTGTGATACTTTCTCTCTGATCCTGTGATACTTTCTCTCTCTCTCTGATCCTGTGATACTTTCTCTCTGATCCTGTGATACTTTCTCTTTCTCTCTGATCCTGTGATACTTTCTCTCTGATCCTGTGATACTTTCTCTTTCTCTCTGATCCTGTGATACTTTCTCTTTCTCTCTGATCCTGTGATACTTTCTCTCTGATCCTGTGATACTTTCTCTCTGATACTGTGATACTTTCTCTTTCTCTCTGATCCTGTGATACTTTCTCTCTGATCCTGTGATACTTTCTCTCTGATACTGTGATACTTTCTCTTTCTCTCTGATCCTGTGATACTTTCTCTCTGATACTGTGATACTTTCTCTTTCTCTCTGATCCTGTGATACTTTCTCTCTGATCCTGTGATACTTTCTCTCTGATACTGTGATACTTTCTCTTTCTCTCTGATCCTGTGATACTTTCTCTCTGATCCTGTGATACTTTCTCTTTCTCTCTGATCCTGTGATACTTTCTCTCTGATCCTGTGATACTTTCTCTCTGATACTGTGATACTTTCTCTTTCTCTCTGATCCTGTGATACTTTCTCTCTGATCCTGTGATACTTTCTCTCTGATACTGTGATACTTTCTCTTTCTCTCTGATCCTGTGATACTTTCTCTCTGATACTGTGATACTTTCTCTTTCTCTCTGATCCTGTGATACTTTCTCTCTGATCCTGTGATACTTTCTCTCTGATACTGTGATACTTTCTCTTTCTCTCTGATCCTGTGATACTTTCTCTCTGATACTGTGATACTTTCTCTCTCTCTGATCCTGTGATACTTTCTCTCTCTCTCTGATCCTGTGATACTTTCTCTCTCTCTCTGATACTGTGATACTTTCTCTCTGATCCTGTGATACTTTCTCTCTGATACTGTGATACTTTCTCTTTCTCTCTGATCCTGTGATACTTTCTCTCTGATACTGTGATACTTTCTCTCTGATCCTGTGATACTTTCTCTCTCTCTCTGATCCTGTGATACTTTCTCTCTCTCTCTGATACTTTCTCTTTCTCTCTGATCCTGTGATACTTTCTCTCTGATCCTGTGATACTTTCTCTCTCTCTCTGATCCTGTGATACTTTCTCTCTGATCCTGTGATACTTTCTCTTTCTCTCTGATCCTGTGATACTTTCTCTCTGATCCTGTGATACTTTCTCTTTCTCTCTGATCCTGTGATACTTTCTCTTTCTCTCTGATCCTGTGATACTTTCTCTCTGATCCTGTGATACTTTCTCTCTGATACTGTGATACTTTCTCTTTCTCTCTGATCCTGTGATACTTTCTCTCTGATCCTGTGATACTTTCTCTCTGATACTGTGATACTTTCTCTTTCTCTCTGATCCTGTGATACTTTCTCTCATACTGTGATACTTTCTCTTTCTCTCTGATCCTGTGATACTTTCTCTCTGATCCTGTGATACTTTCTCTCTGATACTGTGATACTTTCTCTTTCTCTCTGATCCTGTGATACTTTCTCTCTGATCCTGTGATACTTTCTCTTTCTCTCTGATCCTGTGATACTTTCTCTCTGATACTGTGATACTTTCTCTCTGATCCTGTGATACTTTCTCTCTGATACTGTGATACTTTCTCTTTCTCTCTGATCCTGTGATACTTTCTCTCTGATACTGTGATACTTTCTCTTTCTCTCTGATCCTGTGATACTTTCTCTCTGATCCTGTGATACTTTCTCTCTGATACTGTGATACTTTCTCTTTCTCTCTGATCCTGTGATACTTTCTCTCTGATACTGTGATACTTTCTCTCTCTCTGATCCTGTGATACTTTCTCTCTCTCTCTGATCCTGTGATACTTTCTCTCTCTCTCTGATACTGTGATACTTTCTCTTTCTCTCTGATACTGTGATACTTTCTCTCTGATCCTGTGATACTTTCTCTCTGATACTGTGATACTTTCTCTTTCTCTCTGATCCTGTGATACTTTCTCTCTGATACTGTGATACTTTCTCTCTGATCCTGTGATACTTTCTCTCTCTCTCTGATCCTGTGATACTTTCTCTCTCTCTCTGATACTGTGATACTTTCTCTTTCTCTCTGATCCTGTGATACTTTCTCTCTGATACTGTGATACTTTCTCTCTGATCCTGTGATACTTTCTCTCTCTCTCTGATCCTGTGATACTTTCTCTCTGATCCTGTGATACTTTCTCTTTCTCTCTGATCCTGTGATACTTTCTCTCTGATCCTGTGATACTTTCTCTTTCTCTCTGATCCTGTGATACTTTCTCTTTCTCTCTGATCCTGTGATACTTTCTCTCTGATACTGTGATACTTTCTCTTTCTCTCTGATCCTGTGATACTTTCTCTCTGATCCTGTGATACTTTATCTCTGATACTGTGATACTTTCTCTTTCTCTCTGATCCTGTGATACTTTCTCTCTGATACTGTGATACTTTCTCTTTCTCTCTGATCCTGTGATACTTTCTCTCTGATCCTGTGATACTTTCTCTCTGATACTGTGATACTTTCTCTTTCTCTCTGATCCTGTGATACTTTCTCTCTGATACTGTGATACTTTCTCTCTCTCTCTGATCCTGTGATACTTTCTCTCTGATCCTGTGATACTTTCTCTCTGATCCTGTGATACTTTCTCTCTGATACTGTGATACTTTCTCTTTCTCTCTGATCCTGTGATACTTTCTCTCTGATACTGTGATACTTTCTCTCTCTCTCTGATCCTGTGATACTTTCTCTCTGATACTGTGATACTTTCTCTCTCTCTCTGATCCTGTGCTACTTTCTCTCTCTCTCTGATCCTGTGATACTTTCTCTCTCTCTCTGATCCTGTGATACTTTCTCTCTCTCTCTGATACTGTGATACTTTCTCTTTCTCTCTGATACTGTGATACTTTCTCTCTGATCCTGTGATACTTTCTCTCTGATACTGTGATACTTTCTCTCTCTCTGATACTGTGATACTTTCTCTTTCTCTCTGATACTGTGATACTTTCTCTCTGATCCTGTGATACTTTCTCTCTGATCCTGTGATACTTTCTCTCTGATCCTGTGATACTTTCTCTCTGATACTGTGCTACTTTCTCTTTCTCTCTGATCCTGTGATACTTTCTCTCTGATCCTGTGATACTTTCTCTTTCTCTCTGATCCTGTGATACTTTCTCTCTGATCCTGTGATACTTTCTCTCTGATCCTGTGATACTTTCTCTCTGATACTGTGATACTTTCTCTTTCTCTCTGATCCTGTGATACTTTCTCTCTGATCCTGTGATACTTTCTCTCTGATACTGTGATACTTTCTCTTTCTCTCTGATCCTGTGATACTTTCTCTCTGATACTGTGATACTTTCTCTTTCTCTCTGATCCTGTGATACTTTCTCTCTGATACTGTGATACTTTCTCTCTCTCTCTGATCCTGTGATACTTTCTCTCTGATCCTGTGATACTTTCTCTCTGATCCTGTGATACTTTCTCTTTCTCTCTGATCCTGTGATACTTTCTCTCTGATCCTGTGATACTTTCTCTTTCTCTCTGATCCTGTGATACTTTCTCTCTGATACTGTGATACTTTCTCTCTCTCTCTGATCCTGTGATACTTTCTCTCTGATACTGTGATACTTTCTCTCTCTCTCTGATCCTGTGCTACTTTCTCTCTCTCTCTGATCCTGTGATACTTTC
This sequence comes from Salvelinus alpinus, assembly GCF_045679555.1. Classification (NCBI taxonomy): domain Eukaryota; kingdom Metazoa; phylum Chordata; class Actinopteri; order Salmoniformes; family Salmonidae; genus Salvelinus; species Salvelinus alpinus. The sequence goes on along the minus strand of NC_092101.1, from coordinate 36,297,436 downwards.
TCTCTCTCTCTGATCCTGTGATACTTTCTCTCTCTCTCTGATACTGTGATACTTTCTCTTTCTCTCTGATACTGTGATACTTTCTCTCTGATCCTGTGATACTTTCTCTCTGATACTGTGATACTTTCTCTTTCTCTCTGATCCTGTGATACTTTCTCTCTGATACTGTGATACTTTCTCTCTGATCCTGTGATACTTTCTCTCTCTCTCTGATCCTGTGATACTTTCTCTCTCTCGCTGATACTGTGATACTTTCTCTTTCTCTCTGATCCTATGATACTTTCTCTCTGATACTGTGATACTTTCTCTCTGATCCTGTGATACTTTCTCTCTCTCTCTGATCCTGTGATACTTTCTCTCTCTCTCTGATACTGTGATATTTTCTCTTTCTCTCTGATCCTGTGATACTTTCTCTCTGATACTGTGATACTTTCTCTCTCTCTGATACTGTGATACTTTCTCTCTGATACTGTGATACTTTCTCTCTCTCTGATACTGTGATACTTTCTCTTTCTCTCTGATACTGTGATACTTTCTCTCTGATCCTGTGATACTTTCTCTCTGATCCTGTGATACTTTCTCTCTGATCCTGTGATACTTTCTCTCTGATACTGTGATACTTTCTCTTTCTCTCTGATCCTGTGATACTTTCTCTCTGATCCTGTGATACTTTCTCTTTCTCTCTGATCCTGTGATACTTTCTCTCTGATACTGTGATACTTTCTCTTTCTCTCTGATCCTGTGATACTTTCTCTCTGATCCTGTGATACTTTCTCTCTGATACTGTGATACTTTCTCTTCCTCTCTGATCCTGTGATACTTTCTCTCTGATACTGTGATACTTTCTCTTTCTCTCTGATCCTGTGATACTTTCTCTCTGATACTGTGATACTTTCTCTCTCTCTCTGATCCGTGACTCTCTCTGATCTGTGATACTTTCTCTCTGATCCTGTGATACTTTCTCTTTCTCTCTGATCCTGTGATACTTTCTCTCTGATCCTGTGATACTTTCTCTCTGATACTGTGATACTTTCTCTTTCTCTCTGATCCTGTGATACTTTCTCTCTGATACTGTGATACTTTCTCTCTCTCTCTGATCCTGTGATACTTTCTCTCTGATACTGTGATACTTTCTCTCTCTCTCTGATCCTGTGCTACTTTCTCTCTCTCTCTGATCCTGTGATACTTTCTCTCTCTCTCTGATCCTGTGATACTTTCTCTCTCTCTCTGATACTGTGATACTTTCCCTTTCTCTCTGATACTGTGATACTTTCTCTCTGATCCTGTGATACTTTCTCTCTGATACTGTGATACTTTCTCTTTCTCTCTGATCATGTGATACTTTCTCTCTGATACTGTGATACTTTCTCTCTGATCCTGTGATACTTTCTCTCTCTCTCTGATCCTGTGATACTTTCTCTCTCTCGCTGATACTGTGATACTTTCTCTTTCTCTCTGATCCTATGATACTTTCTCTCTGATACTGTGATACTTTCTCTCTGATCCTGTGATACTTTCTCTCTCTCTCTGATCCTGTGATACTTTCTCTCTCTCTGATACTGTGATACTTTCTCTTTCTCTCTGATACTGTGATACTTTCTCTTTCTCTCTGATCCTGTGATACTTTCTCTCTCTCTCTGATCCTGTGATACTTTCTCTCTGATACTGTGATACTTTCTCTCTCTCTGATACTGTGATACTTTCTCTTTCTCTCTGATACTGTGATACTTTCTCTCTGATCCTGTGATACTTTCTCTCTGATCCTGTGATACTTTCTCTCTGATCCTGTGATACTTTCTCTCTGATACTGTGATACTTTCTCTTTCTCTCTGATCCTGTGATACTTTCTCTCTGATCCTGTGATACTTTCTCTTTCTCTCTGATCCTGTGATACTTTCTCTCTGATCCTGTGATACTTTCTCTCTGATACTGTGATACTTTCTCTTTCTCTCTGATCCTGTGATACTTTCTCTCTGATCCTGTGATACTTTTTCTCTGATACTGTGATACTTTCTCTTTCTCTCTGATCCTGTGATACTTTCTCTCTGATACTGTGATACTTTCTCTTTCTCTCTGATCCTGTGATACTTTCTCTCTGATCCTGTGATACTTTCTCTCTGATAGTGTGATACTTTCTCTTTCTCTCTGATCCTGTGATACTTTCTCTCTGATACTGTGATACTTTCTCTCTCTCTCTGATCCTGTGATACTTTCTCTCTCTCTCTGATCCTGTGATACTTTCTCTCTCTCTCTGATACTGTGATACTCTCTCTTTCTCTCTGATACTGTGATACTTTCTCTCTGATCCTGTGATACTTTCTCTCTGATCCTGTGATACTTTCTCTTTCTCTCTGATCCTGTGATACTTTCTCTCTGATACTGTGATACTTTCTCTCTGATCCTGTGATACTTTCTCTCTCTCTCTGATCCTGTGATACTTTCTCTCTCTCTCTGATACTGTGATACTTTCTCTTTCTCTCTGATCCTGTGATACTTTCTCTCTGATCCTGTGATACTTTCTCTCTCTCTCTGATCCTGTGATACTTTCTCTCTGATCCTGTGATACTTTCTCTTTCTCTCTGATCCTGTGATACTTTCTCTCTGATCCTGTGATACTTTCTCTTTCTCTCTGATCCTGTGATACTTTCTCTCTGATCCTGTGATACTTTCTCTTTCTCTCTGATCCTGTGATACTTTCTCTCTGATCCTGTGATACTTTCTCTCTGATACTGTGATACTTTCTCTTTCTCTCTGATCCTGTGATACTTTCTCTCTGATCCTGTGATACTTTCTCTCTGATACTGTGATACTTTCTCTTTCTCTCTGATCCTGTGATACTTTCTCTCTGATACTGTGATACTTTCTCTTTCTCTTTGATCCTGTGATATTTTCTCTCTGATCCTGTGATACTTTCTCTCTGATACTGTGATACTTTCTCTTTCTCTCTGATCCTGTGATACTTTCTCTCTGATACTGTGATACTTTCTCTCTCTCTCTGATCCTGTGATACTTTCTCTCTGATCCTGTGATACTTTCTCTCTGATCCTGTGATACTTTCTCTTTCTCTCTGATCCTGTGATACTTTCTCTTTCTCTCTGATCCTGTGATACTTTCTCTCTGATACAGTGATACTTTCTCTTTCTCTCTGATCCTGTGATACTTTCTCTCTGATACTGTGATACTTTCTCTCTCTCTCTGATACTGTGATACTTTCTCTCTCTCTCTGATCCTGTGATACTTTCTCTCTCTCTCTGATCCTGTGATACTTTCTCTCTCTCTCTGATACTGTGATACTTTCTCTTTCTCTCTGATACTGTGATACTTTCTCTGATCCTGTGATACTTTCTCTCTGATACTGTGATACTTTCTCTTTCTCTCTGATCCTGTGATACTTTCTCTCTGATACTGTGATACTTTCTCTCTGATCCTGTGATACTTTCTCTCTCTCTCTGATCCTGTGATACTTTCTCTCTCTCTCTGATACTGTGATACTTTCTCTCTCTCTCTGATACTGTGATACTTTCTCTTTCTCTCTGATCCTGTGATACTTTCTCTCTGATCCTGTGATACTTTCTCTCTGATCCTGTGATACTTTCTCTCTCTCTCTGATCCTGTGATACTTTCTCTCTCTCTCTGATACTGTGATACTTTCTCTTTCTCTCTGATCCTGTGATACTTTCTCTCTCTCTCTGATCCTGTGATACTTTCTCTCTGATACTGTGATACTTTCTCTCTCTCTGATACTGTGATACTTTCTCTTTCTCTCTGATACTGTGATACTTTCTCTCTGATCCTGTGATACTTTCTCTCTGATCCTGTGATACTTTCTCTCTGATCCTGTGATACTTTCTCTCTCTCTCTGATCCTGTGATACTTTCTCTCTCTCTCTGATACTGTGATACTCTCTCTCTGATACTGTGATACTCTCTCTCTGATACTGTGATACTCTCTCTCTGATACTGTGATACTTTCTCTCTGATCCTGTGATACTTTCTCTTTCTCTCTGATACTGTGATACTTTCTCTCTGATCCTGTGATACTTTCTCTTTCTCTCTGATACTGTGATACTTTCTCTCTGATACTGTGATACTTTCTCTCTGATCCTGTGATACTTTCTCTTTGATACTGTGATACTTTCTCTTTCTCTCTGATCCTGTGATACTTTCTCTCTGATACTGTGATACTTTCTCTCTGATCCTGTGATACTTTCTCTCTCTCTCTGATCCTGTGATACTTTCTCTCTCTCTCTGATACTGTGATACTTTCTCTTTCTCTCTGATCCTGTGATACTTTCTCTCTGATCCTGTGATACTTTCTCTCTGATCCTGTGATACTTTCTCTCTCTCTCTGATCCTGTGATACTTTCTCTCTCTCTCTGATACTGTGATACTTTCTCTTTCTCTCTGATCCTGTGATACTTTCTCTCTCTCTCTGATCCTGTGATACTTTCTCTCTCTCTGATACTGTGATACTTTCTCTTTCTCTCTGATACTGTGATACTTTCTCTTTCTCTCTGATACTGTGATACTTTCTCTCTGATCCTGTGATACTTTCTCTCTGATCCTGTGATACTTTCTCTCTGATCCTGTGATACTTTCTCTCTCTCTCTGATCCTGTGATACTTTCTCTCTCTCTCTCTCTCTGATACTGTGATACTCTCTCTCTGATACTGTGATACTCTCTCTCTGATACTGTGATACTTTCTCTCTGATCCTGTGATACTTTCTCTTTCTCTCTGATACTGTGATACTTTCTCTCTGATCCTGTGATACTTTCTCTTTCTCTCTGATACTGTGATACTTTCTCTCTGATACTGTGATACTTTCTCTCTGATCCTGTGATACTTTCTCTTTGATACTGTGATACTTTCTCTTTCTCTCTGATCCTGTGATACTTTCTCTCTGATCCTGTGATACTTTCTCTTTCTCTCTGATACTGTGATACTTTCTCTTTCTCTCTGATCCTGTGATACTTTCACTTTCTCTCTGATCCTGTGATACTTTCTCTATGATCCTGTGATACTTTCTCTATGATCCTGTGATACTTTCTCTATGATCCTGTGATACTTTCTCTATGATCCTGTGATACTTTCTCTATGATCCTGTGATACTTTCTCTCTGATCCTGTGATACTTTCTCTCTGATCCTGTGATACTTTCTCTCTGATCCTGTGATAATCTCTCTCTGATCCTGTGATACTCTCTCTCTGATCCTGTGCTACTTTCTCTCTGATCCTGTGCTACTTTCTCTCTGATCCTGTGCTACTCTCTCTCTGATCCTGTGATACTTTCTCTCTGATCCTGTGCTACTTTCTCTCTCTCTCTGATCCTGTGATACTTTCTCTCTCTCTCTGATCCTGTGATAATCTCTCTCTGATCCTGTGATACTCTCTCTCTGATCCTGTGATACTTTCTCTCTGATCCTGTGCTACTTTCTCTCTCTCTCTGATCCTGTGATAATCTCTCTCTGATCCTGTGATACTCTCTCTCTGATCCTGTGATACTTTCTCTCTCTGATCCTGTGATACTTTCTCTCTGATCCTGTGCTACTTTCTCTCTCTCTCTGATCCTGTGATACTTTCTCTCTGATCCTGTGATACTTTCTCTCTCTCTCTGATCCTGTGATACTTTCTCTCTGATCCTGTGATACTTTCTCTCTGATCCTGTGATACTCTCTCTCTGATCCTGTGATACTTTCTCTCTGATCCTGTGATACTTTCTCTTTCTCTCTGATCCTGTGATACTTTCTCTCTGATCCTGTGATACTTTCTCTCTGATCCTGTGATACTTTCTCTCTGATCCTGTGATACTTTCTCTCTGATACTGTGATACTTTCTCTTTCTCTCTGATCCTGTGATACTTTCTCTCTGATCCTGTGATACTTTCTCTCTGATACTGTGATACTTTCTCTTTCTCTCTGATCCTGTGATACTTTCTCTCTGATCCTGTGATACTTTTTCTCTGATACTGTGATACTTTCTCTTTCTCTCTGATCCTGTGATACTTTCTCTCTGATACTGTGATACTTTCTCTTTCTCTCTGATCCTGTGATACTTTCTCTCTGATCCTGTGATACTTTCTCTCTGATACTGTGATACTTTCTCTTTCTCTCTGATCCTGTGATACTTTCTCTCTGATACTGTGATACTTTCTCTCTCTCTCTGATCCTGTGATACTTTCTCTCTCTCTCTGATCCTGTGATACTTTCTCTCTCTCTCTGATACTGTGATACTCTCTCTTTCTCTCTGATACTGTGATACTTTCTCTCTGATCCTGTGATACTTTCTCTCTGATCCTGTGATACTTTCTCTTTCTCTCTGATCCTGTGATACTTTCTCTCTGATACTGTGATACTTTCTCTCTGATCCTGTGATACTTTCTCTCTCTCTCTGATCCTGTGATACTTTCTCTCTCTCTCTGATACTGTGATACTTTCTCTTTCTCTCTGATCCTGTGATACTTTCTCTCTGATCCTGTGATACTTTCTCTCTCTCTCTGATCCTGTGATACTTTCTCTCTCTCTCTGAATACTTTCTCTTTCTCTCTGATCCTGTGATACTTTCTCTCTGATCCTCTGATACTTTCTCTCTCTCTCTGATCCTGTGATACTTTCTCTCTGATCCTGTGATACTTTCTCTTTCTCTCTGATCCTGTGATACTTTCTCTCTGATCCTGTGATACTTTCTCTTTCTCTCGATCCTGTGATACTTTCTCTCTGATCCTGTGATACTTTCTCTTTCTCTCTGATCCTGTGATACTTTCTCTCTGATCCTGTGATACTTTCTCTCTGATACTGTGATACTTTCTCTTTCTCTCTGATCCTGTGATACTTTCTCTCTGATCCTGTGATACTTTCTCTCTGATACTGTGATACTTTCTCTTTCTCTCTGATCCTGTGATACTTTCTCTCTGATACTGTGATACTTTCTCTTTCTCTTTGATCCTGTGATATTTTCTCTCTGATCCTGTGATACTTTCTCTCTGATACTGTGATACTTTCTCTTTCTCTCTGATCCTGTGATACTTTCTCTCTGATACTGTGATACTTTCTCTCTCTCTCTGATCCTGTGATACTTTCTCTCTGATCCTGTGATACTTTCTCTCTGATCCTGTGATACTTTCTCTTTCTCTCTGATCCTGTGATACTTTCTCTTTCTCTCTGATCCTGTGATACTTTCTCTCTGATCCTGTGATACTTTCTCTTTCTCTCTGATCCTGTGATACTTTCTCTTTCTCTCTGATCCTGTGATACTTTCTCTCTGATCCTGTGATACTTTCTCTCTCTCTCTGATCCTGTGATACTTTCTCTTTCTCTCTGATCCTGTGATACTTTCTCTCTGATACTGTGATACTTTCTCTTTCTCTCTGATCCTGTGATACTTTCTCTCTGATACTGTGATACTTTCTCTTTCTCTCTCTGATCCTGTGATACTTTCTCTCTGATCCTGTGATACTTTCTCTCTGATACTGTGATACTTTCTCTTTCTCTCTGATCCTGTGATACTTTCTCTCTGATCCTGTGATACTTTCTCTTTCTCTCTGATCCTGTGATACTTTCTCTCTGATCCTGTGATACTTTCTCTCTGATACTGTGATACTTTCTCTTTCTCTCTGATCCTGTGATACTTTCTCTCTGATACTGTGATACTTCTCTCTTTCTCTCTGATCCTGTGATACTTTCTCTCTGATCCTGTGATACTTTCTCTCTGATACTGTGATACTTTCTCTTTCTCTCTCTGATCCTGTGATACTTTCTCTCTGATACTGTGATACTTTCTCTCTCTCTGATCCTGTGATACTTTCTCTCTCTCTCTCTGATCCTGTGATACTTTCTCTCTCTCTCTGATACTGTGATACTTTCTCTCTGATCCTGTGATACTTTCTCTCTGATACTGTGATACTTTCTCTTTCTCTCTGATCCTGTGATACTTTCTCTCTGATACTGTGATACTTTCTCTCTGATCCTGTGATACTTTCTCTCTCTCTCTCTGATCCTGTGATACTTTCTCTCTCTCTCTGATACTTTCTCTTTCTCTCTGATCCTGTGATACTTTCTCTCTGATCCTGTGATACTTTCTCTCTCTCTGATCCTGTGATACTTTCTCTCTGATCCTGTGATACTTTCTCTTTCTCTCTGATCCTGTGATACTTTCTCTCTGATCCTGTGATACTTTCTCTTTCTCTCTGATCCTGTGATACTTTCTCTTTCTCTCTGATCCTGTGATACTTTCTCTCTGATCCTGTGATACTTTCTCTCTGATACTGTGATACTTTCTCTTTCTCTCTGATCCTGTGATACTTTCTCTCTGATCCTGTGATACTTTCTCTCTGATACTGTGATACTTTCTCTTTCTCTCTGATCCTGTGATACTTTCTCTCATACTGTGATACTTTCTCTTTCTCTCTGATCCTGTGATACTTTCTCTCTGATCCTGTGATACTTTCTCTCTGATACTGTGATACTTTCTCTTTCTCTCTGATCCTGTGATACTTTCTCTCTGATCCTGTGATACTTTCTCTTTCTCTCTGATCCTGTGATACTTTCTCTCTGATCCTGTGATACTTTCTCTTTCTCTCTGATCCTGTGATACTTTCTCTCTGATCCTGTGATACTTTCTCTCTGATACTGTGATACTTTCTCTTTCTCTCTGATCCTGTGATACTTTCTCTCTGATACTGTGATACTTTCTCTTTCTCTCTGATCCTGTGATACTTTCTCTCTGATCCTGTGATACTTTCTCTCTGATACTGTGATACTTTCTCTTTCTCTCTGATCCTGTGATACTTTCTCTCTGATACTGTGATACTTTCTCTCTCTCTGATCCTGTGATACTTTCTCTCTCTCTCTGATCCTGTGATACTTTCTCTCTCTCTCTGATACTGTGATACTTTCTCTTTCTCTCTGATACTGTGATACTTTCTCTCTGATCCTGTGATACTTTCTCTCTGATACTGTGATACTTTCTCTTTCTCTCTGATCCTGTGATACTTTCTCTCTGATCCTGTGATACTTTCTCTCTGATACTGTGATACTTTCTCTCTCTCTGATCCTGTGATACTTTCTCTCTCTCTCTGATCCTGTGATACTTTCTCTTTCTCTGATCCTGTGATACTTTCTCTCTGATACTGTGATACTTTCTCTCTGATCCTGTGATACTTTCTCTCTCTCTCTCTGATCCTGTGATACTTTCTCTCTGATACTGTGATACTTTCTCTTTCTCTCTGATCCTGTGATACTTTCTCTCTGATCTGTGATACTTTCTCTTTCTCTGATCCTGTGATACTTTCTCTTTCTCTCTCTGATCCTGTGATCTTTCTCTCTGATACTGTGATACTTTCTCTTTCTCTCTGATCCTGTGATACTTTCTCTCTGATCCTGTGATACTTTATCTCTGATACTGTGATACTTTCTCTTTCTCTCTGATCCTGTGATACTTTCTCTCTGATACTGTGATACTTTCTCTCTGATACTGTGATACTTTCTCTTTCTCTCTGATCCTGTGATACTTTCTCTCTGATACTGTGATACTTTCTCTCTCTCTCTGATCCTGTGATACTTTCTCTCTGATCCTGTGATACTTTCTCTCTGATCCTGTGATACTTTCTCTCTGATACTGTGATACTTTCTCTTTCTCTCTGATCCTGTGATACTTTCTCTCTGATACTGTGATACTTTCTCTCTCTCTCTGATCCTGTGATACTTTCTCTCTGATACTGTGATACTTTCTCTCTCTCTCTGATCCTGTGATACTTTCTCTCTGATACTGTGATACTTTCTCTTTCTCTCTGATCCTGTGATACTTTCTCTCTGATCCTGTGATACTTTCTCTTTCTCTCTGATCCTGTGATACTTTCTCTTTCTCTCTGATCCTGTGATACTTTCTCTCTGATCCTGTGATACTTTCTCTCTGATACTGTGATACTTTCTCTTTCTCTCTGATCCTGTGATACTTTCTCTCTGATCCTGTGATACTTTCTCTCTGATACTGTGATACTTTCTCTTTCTCTCTGATCCTGTGATACTTTCTCTCATACTGTGATACTTTCTCTTTCTCTCTGATCCTGTGATACTTTCTCTCTGATCCTGTGATACTTTCTCTCTGATACTGTGATACTTTCTCTTTCTCTCTGATCCTGTGATACTTTCTCTCTGATCCTGTGATACTTTCTCTTTCTCTCTGATCCTGTGATACTTTCTCTCTGATCCTGTGATACTTTCTCTTTCTCTCTGATCCTGTGATACTTTCTCTCTGATCCTGTGATACTTTCTCTCTGATACTGTGATACTTTCTCTTTCTCTCTGATCCTGTGATACTTTCTCTCTGATACTGTGATACTTTCTCTTTCTCTCTGATCCTGTGATACTTTCTCTCTGATCCTGTGATACTTTCTCTCTGATACTGTGATACTTTCTCTTTCTCTCTGATCCTGTGATACTTTCTCTCTGATCCTGTGATACTTTCTCTCTCTCGATCCTGTGATACTTTCTCTCTCTCTCTGATCCTGTGAATACTTTCTCTCATACTGTGATACTTTCTCTTTCTCTCTGATCCTGTGATACTTTCTCTCTCTGATCCTGTGATACTTTCTCTTTCTCTCTGATCCTGTGACACTTTCTCTCTGATCCTGTGATACTTTCTCTTTCTCTCTGATCCTGTGATACTTTCTCTCTGATCCTGTCGATACTTTCTCTCTGATACTGTGATACTTTCTCTTTCTCTCTGATCCTGTGATACTTTCTCTCTGATACTGTGATACTTTCTCTTTCTCTCTGATCCTGTGATACTTTCTCTCTGATCCTGTGATACTTTCTCTCTGATACTGTGATACTTTCTCTTTCTCTCTGATCCTGTGATACTTTCTCTCTGATACTGTGATACTTTCTCTCTCTCTGATCCTGTGATACTTTCTCTCTCTCTCTCTGATCCTGTGATACTTTCTCTCTCTCTGATACTGTGATACTTTCTCTTTCTCTCTGATACTGTGATACTTTCTCTCTGATCCTGTGATACTTTCTCTCTGATACTGTGATACTTTCTCTTTCTCTCTGATCCTGTGATACTTTCTCTCTGATACTGTGATACTTTCTCTCTGATCCTGTGATACTTTCTCTCTCTCTCTCTCTGATCCTGTGATACTTTCTCTCTCTCTCTCTGATACTGTGATACTTTCTCTTTCTCTCTGATCCTGTGATACTTTCTCTCTGATACTGTGATACTTTCTCTCTGATCCTGTGATACTTTCTCTCTCTCTCTGATCCTGTGATACTTTCTCTCTGATCCTGTGATACTTCTCTCCTTTCTCTCTATCCTGCTAGATACTTTCTCTCTGATCCTGTGTATACTTTCTCTTTCTCTCTGATCCTGTGATACTTTCTCTTTCTCTGATCTGTGATACTTTCTCTCTGATACTGTGATACTTTCTCTTTCTCTCTCTGATCCTGTGATACTTTCTCTCTGATCCTGTGATACTTTATCTCTGATACTGTGATACTTTCTCTTTCTCTCTCTGATCCTGTGATACTTTCTCTCTGATACTGTGATACTTTCCTCTTTCTCTCTGATCCTGTGATACTTTCTCTCTGATCCTGTGATACTTTCTCTCTGATACTGTGATACTTTCTCTTTCTCTCTGATCCTGTGATACTTTCTCTCTGATACTGTGATACTTTCTCTCTCTCTCTCTGATCCTGTGATACTTTCTCTCTGATCCTGTGATACTTTCTCTCTGATCCTGTGATACTTTCTCTGATCCTGTGATACTTTCTCTCTGATACTGTGATACTTTCTCTTTCTCTCTGATCCTATACTTTCTCTCTGATACTGTGATACTTTCTCTCTCTCTCTGATCCTGTGATACTTTCTCTCTGATACTGTGATACTTTCTCTCTCTCTCTCTGATCCTGTGATACTTTCTCTCTGATACTGCTGTATACTTTCTCTCTCTCTCTGATCCTGTGCTACTTTCTCTCTCTCTCTCTGATCTGTGATACTTTCTCTCTCTCTCTCTGATCCTGTGATACTTTCTCTCTCTCTCTGATACTGTGATACTTTCTCTTTCTCTCTGATACTGTGATACTTTCTCTCTGATCCTGTGATACTTTCTCTCTGATACTGTGATACTTTCTCTTTCTCTCTGATCCTGTGATACTTTCTCTCTGATACTGTGATACTTTCTCTCTGATCCTGTGATACTTTCTCTCTCTCTCTGATCCTGTGATACTTTCTCTCTCTCGCTGATACTGTGATACTTTCTCTTTCTCTCTGATCCTATGATACTTTCTCTCTGATACTGTGATACTTTCTCTCTGATCCTGTGATACTTTCTCTCTCTCTCTGATCCTGTGATACTTTCTCTCTCTCTCTGATACTGTGATACTTTCTCTTTCTCTCTGATCCTGTGATACTTTCTCTCTCTCTCTGATCCTGTGATACTTTCTCTCTGATACTGTGATACTTTCTCTCTCTCTGATACTGTGATACTTTCTCTTTCTCTCTGATACTGTGATACTTTCTCTCTGATCCTGTGATACTTTCTCTCTGATCCTGTGATACTTTCTCTCTGATCCTGTGATACTTTCTCTCTGATCCTGTGCTACTTTCTCTTTCTCTCTGATCCTGTGATACTTTCTCTCTGATCCTGTGATACTTTCTCTTTCTCTCTGATCCTGTGAAACTTTCTCTCTGATCCTGTGATACTTTCTCTCTGATCCTGTGATACTTTCTCTCTGATACTGTGATACTTTCTCTTTCTCTCTGATCCTGTGATACTTTCTCTCTGATCCTGTGATACTTTCTCTCTGATACTGTGATACTTTCTCTTTCTCTCTGATCCTGTGATACTTTCTCTCTGATACTGTGATACTTTCTCTTTCTCTCTGATCCTGTGATACTTTCTCTCTGATACTGTGATACTTTCTCTCTCTCTCTGATCCTGTGATACTTTCTCTCTGATCCTGTGATACTTTCTCTCTGATCCTGTGATACTTTCTCTTTCTCTCTGATCCTGTGATACTTTCTCTTCTGACCCTGTGATACTTTCTCTTTCTCTTGATCCTGTGATACTTTCTCTCTGATACTGTGATACTTTCTCTCTCTCTGATCCTGTGATACTTTCTCTCTGATACTGTGATACTTTCTCTCTCTCTCTGATCCTGTGCTACTTTCTCTCTCTCTCTGATCCTGTGACACGTTCTCTCTCTCTACTCTACCTGTGATACTTTCTCTCTCTCTCTGATACTGT
>NC_092101.1:36274020-36284096 GCF_045679555.1 Salvelinus alpinus | reverse complement strand
ACGGAGAGTGGAACTACGGGGTCCATTGCAAACCAAAACAATGATAATGATAACTAGCCTGAACAACAGTATGCAAGGCATATTGATATTTGAGAGAGACATACAATAAGGCATAAAGTGATTGCAGGTCTTGATTGGGAGAGCTAGCTAAAACAACAGGTAAGATAACAGCAGCAATAACAGGGTGCTAGTCTAACACAGCAACAACAGGTAAAAATGGCGACGACTAGGCAGAGAGGGTCGGATTAACTACACACAGATCCTGAGTTAAAGCACAGAGCCGACAGATAAAACACAAATAAACAGAATGGAGTACCGTGAATTAATGGACAGTCAAGCAGGCATCAGCTATGTAGCCAAGTGATCATAGTGTCCAGGGGGCAGCCGTAGATGGAGCAGGGAGGCCTCCACTAAGCTAGCACGCAGCGTTTAAAGTTAGTATCCCGGGGGGTGGTCTGCTCAGACGGAGGGGGTCTGCTCAGACGGAGGCCGGTTGAGGGCACAGCGGGTGGGGTACTCGTCTGCAGACCAGACGTGGTCGTGTCGACAGAGAATCCAAGCCGGATGGCGATGGCGAAAGAGAGGTTGTGAATTGTAGAATTGTGTTTGCTAACTGGTGCTAGCTTCGTGGCAGTGGCGCTAGCTGCGCTAGCTGCAAGCTAGCTGTGAGGATCAGAAGTAGTGGCTCAGGGATTACGGCAGGAATCCGGCGTTGTTGTCGAGAGACAGTCCGATGCTGGTAAATTGGTGAGTAATATCCAGGCTAATAACAGGGCTGGTGTCTGTGCAGAAGGTAAAAGCTGCTAGCAGCGGCAAAAAATGGCTAAATTAGCTTGTAGCTGATTTAGACCAGTTGTGATGGATTGGCAGGGCTCTGTGTCGGCAAAAAAGGTCCAGGCCAATTGGCAAAATATGTATTGTAGCACAAGAATTAGCCGGAGGACCTCTTCGGCTAGCCGGGAGATTGGCCTAGCTCGAGGCTAGCTCAAGGCTAACTGTTGCTTGCTTCGGGACAGAGACGTTAGCCAGGAGTAGCCACTCAGATTGCAGCTAGCTATCTGATCCGGTGTAAAGGTCCAGAGCTTGCGGTAGTAATCTGGAGATTTGGTAGAGAAAAAGCAGTCCGATATTCTCTGGGTTGATATCGCGCTGTGCAGACTGGCATGTATTGACCAAGCTGAGGCTGGCTGGTGTCCGAGTTAACGGTAAAGACCACTAGCAGTGACTAACTGATAACTAGCTAGTAGTTAGTTAGCTGGCTAGCTTCTGATGGGGGTTCCGGTTCTAAAGTATAAAAATAGCAGATCCGTACCACATTGGGTGTTGGGGGTTGCAGGAGAGTATATTCAGTCCGTAGATGGAAAGTGAGATTAAAATATAAACGGAAAAAACGAGGAAAACGATTATTTACACGGGACAAGACAAAACACACGTCCGACTGCTACGCCATCTTGGATATGTTATATTATGACAGCAGATAGTGATCTAAATGAGGGGTAATTGTTTTAACCAGTCTTTTGTCTTTTTAATGAAGGTATTTTTGTATACCATGGGAGTTTTCCCCCGTGTGTGTGTGTGTGTGTGTGTGTGTGTGTGTGTGTATGGCCTGTCACGTTGTCTCTGTATTTAATGGAAACCTTAAATCAGTCATACTGATAAACCTGGGCCAATCTCACCTCAGTTTACATCTGCAAAGGTAACAAACAGGGCTTTATTTAGCCAATACACACACACACACACACATGTGCACATGCCGAAAGCATTTATGCATGCGTTAATCGGAGTACTTCTTTAAGTAACAACTGTTTTTGTCATGAAAAATTCACTGTGCCTAGAATTATTTAGAACTCTAGATAGAAAATGATCTGATGGTATACTGTTTGTAGATGGTCTTGGTCTATTTGTTTTTCATAAAGCCCTGTTAGCCACTAATAGCCACTGCTATTGATACTACTTGAGGGTCCTAGTCGTCAGTTAGCGAACGCTAACACGTGGCAGTTAAGTCTTTGACAGCTTACTGCTCATCTGTCAACCATCCACATGACCTGTCAAGCACTCTCACCTATCTGTTCCCCTAACCTGTCCTGCCAGGCTGAGAGGCTGGTGATGGATGGTTCCACAGAGATGGAAAACCATTCATCTAAATGACAGACACTTGCCACACAATGATACCAATTCATCACTAACTAGCTACACCAGTCACGGCTAGTCACAGATACAGGTAACTGCCAAAATAAAAGCAACACCAACATTAAGTGTCTGAGTAGGGCGTTGGGCCACCACGAGCCAGAACAGATTCAATGCACCTTGGCATAGATTCTTCAAGTGTCTGGAACTCTCTTGGAGGGATGCCACACCAGTTGTTGTTTTGTTGATGGTGGTGGAAAACGCTGTTCCAGAATCTCCTATTAGTGTTCAATTGGGTTGAGATCTGGTGACTGAGACACACACACACACACACTAAACCCTCTATGCTTCTTTAAGACCCCTCTTTCAAGTCCCTGATCTCTCTTCTAGCCATGGTAGCCAAAATTATGAGCAAATGGGCATTTTTATACCTGACCCTAAACATGGGATGTTCACTGCTTAATGAACTCAGGAACCACACCAGTGTGGAAGCACCTGCTTTCAATATACTTTGTATCCCTCATTTACTCAAGTGTTTCAATTATTTTGTAAGTTACCTGTACAGGGTGTTCACGCTAATTTATGTTCTTTGTCTGTTTGTGAGGACAAGGTGAGTTAATGGCTACTTTTAAATGTGTGAAAGTGGAAATTGAGGAATATGAAAATAGAATCATAATTGTCTGTTGACAGTAAGGAAATCCGATCTCACATTGCAACGTACCATACACAACAATTAGCCAGACTAGCTGGACAGTGATGAAACGTTTTCTGCAGTAGACACCCTTGTCAGGCCAGGTTCCCTCCGTGTGTAAAAGTGTCTCTTAGAATGTGGAAGATCTCACTCATCGAGACTATGCTGCAGCTAGTGGTCCTGAAAGGGTGTGTCTGTGCTGGCGTGTGTGTGTGTGTGTGTGTAACGGGGAACAGAACATGATTAGTTAGGAGATAATCAGTCTCTCTGTTTGTGTCTTGCCATGTACAGTGGGTAGAGCTCCAAAGACAACAGACACTGTTGTCTTTCCGCACTCCTCCATCTCACACACACAAAAAGGGGGAAGGAATGTCGGGAAGTGTGTGTCGGCATGAGCCTTGCAGTGTGTGTTCGCTCTCTCTGCTGTAGGTTAACTCATCACAGACACGGGTGATGAAGAGGCGACGCTGAGTGAAAGAGAGGCTAGGGCACTGCAACCTTCCCAAAATGTTCCCCCAACATTCCTTTCGCCAATTATCCACATAACGAGGGGGAAAGCCGTAGATACACAAACCGTATTCTGGGAAGCGTTCACACTCTCCCTCCTAACTGTCCAGGCCTACTGGCTCTCTGACAGTGAGGCCCGATCCAGTCTTCCCCACAGGGTTTGATCTGTGTGTGTGCATGTGTGTGCACGCCTGCCTGTGTGTGTGTGCGTGCCTGTGTGTTTGTACGTGCGTGTGTGTGTGTGTGCGTGCGTGCCTGCCTGTGTGCGTGCCTGTGCATGTGTGTGCGCGTGCGTGCCTGTGTGAGCGTGCCTGCGTGCGTGCCTGTGCATGTGTGCACGCGTGCCTGTGTGTGTGCACGCCTATGCGTGCCTGTGTGTGCGTGCCTGTGTGCGTGCGTGCGTGCCTGTGTGTGTGTCTGTGTGCGCGTGTGTGTGTCTGTGCATGTGTGTGCGCGTGCGTGCCTGTGTGTGTGTGTGTGTGTGTGTGTGTGTGTGTGTGTGTGTGTGTGTGTGTGTGCGTGTGTGCGCGCGTGTGTGTGTGTGCGTGTGCGTGCCTGTGTGTGCGTGCCTGTGTGAGTGTGTGTGCGTGCCTGTGTGAGTGTGTGTGCGTAAGTGTGTGCGTGCCTGTGTGAGTGTGTGTGCGTGCCTGTGTGTGTGTGTGCCTGTGTGTGCTTTGTGTGTGTGTGTGTGTGTGTGTGTGTGCGTCCGTGCGTGCCTGTGCGTGCCTGTGCGTGTGCGTGCGTGCGCGTGCCTGTGTGTGCGCGTGCCTGTGTGTGCGCGTGCCTGTGTGTGTGTGCGTGGCTGTGTGCGAGCGTGCCTGTGTGTGTGCCTGCATGCCTGTGTGTGTGCGTGCGTACCTGCATGCCTGTGTGCTTGTGTGCGTGCCTGTGTGTGCGTGCCTGTGTGTGTGTGTGTGCGTGTGCGAGCGTGCCTGTGTGTGTATACGTGCCTGTGTGCCTGGGTGCGTGCGTGCCTGTGTGTGTGTGTGCGTGCCTGTGTGCGTGCCTGTGTGTGCGAGCGTGCCTGTGTGTGTATACGTGTGTGTGTGTGCCTGTGTGTGTATACGTGTGTGTGTGTGTGCCTGTGTGTGCGCGTGTGCCTGTGTGTGTATACGTGTGTGTGTGTGCGTGCCTGTGTGTGCGCGCGTGCCTGTGTGTGAATACGTGTGTGTGTCTGTGTGTGTATACGTGTGTGTGCGTGTGTCTGTGCGTGCGTGTGTGCCTGTGCGTGCCTGTGTGTGCGAGTGTGCCTGTGTGTGTGTATACATGCCTGTGTGCCTGTGTGTGTGTGTGCCTGTGTGCCTGTGTGTGTGCGTGCCTGTGTGTGTGCGTGCCTGTGTGTGCGTGCCTGTGTGTGTATACGTTCCTGTGTGTGTGTGTGTATGTCTGTGCGTGCCTGTGTGTGTATACGTTCCTGTGTGTGTGTGTATGTCTGTGCGTGCCTGTGTGAGTGTGTGTGTATGTCTGTGCGTGCCTGTGTGTCTGTGCGTGCCTGTGTGTGCGTGCGTACCTGTGTGTGCTTGTCTGTCTGTGTGTGCCTGTGCGAGCGTGCCTGTGCGAGCGTGCCTGTGTGTGTGTGCCTGTGTGTGTGTGCCTGTGTGTGTGTGTGTGTGTGCCTGTGTGTGCCTGTGTGCATGCGTACCTGTGTGTGTGTGTGCCTGTGTGTGTGTGCCTGTGTGTGTGCTTGCCTGTGTGTGTGTGCGAGCGTGCCTGTGTGTGTGCCTGTGTGTGTGCCTGTGTGTGTGCCTGCGTGCCTGTGTGTGTGCCTGCGTGCCTGTGTGTGTGCCTGCGTGCCTGTGTGTGTGCCTGCATGCCTGTGTGTGTGCCTGTGTGCGTGCCTGTGTGCGTGCGTGCGTGTGTGTGTGCCTGCGTGCCTGTGTGTGTGCGAGCGTGCCTGTGTGTGTGCCTGCGTGCCTGTGTGTGTGCCTGCGTGCCTGTGTGCGTGCCTGTGTGTGTGTGCATGCGTGCCTGTGTGTGCATGCGTGCCTGTGTGTGCGTGCGTGCCTGTGTGTGTGTGCCTGTGCCATGACTACATGGAACTCTATTCCACATGAAGTAACTGATGCAAGCAGTAAAATTTGATTTAAAAAACACCTAATGGAACGGCGGGGACTGTGAAGAGACACAAACATTGGCACACACACCCACACACACACGATAACATGCACACACACACACACGATAACATACACACTATACACACACATTGATTTAGTACTGTAGATATGTGGTTGAGGTGGAGTAGGGGCTTGAGGGTACACAGTGTGTTGTGAATGTATTGTAATGTTTTTTAAATTGTATAAACTGCCTTAATTTTGCTGGACCCAAGGAAGAGTAGCTGCTGCCAACATCCAGTGAAAATGCATAGGGCCAAATTCAAATAAATTACTATAAAAATTAAACTTTCATGGAATCACACATGCAATACACCAAATTAAAGCTACACTTGTTGTGAATCCAGCCAACATGTCAGATTTCAAAAATGCTTTACGGCGAAAGCAAACGATGCAATTATCTGAGGACAGCACCCCAGTAAATAAACAGACAATCCTATTTCCACCCTCCAGGGGCGACACAAAACGCACAAATAAAAATATAATTCATGCCTTACCTTTGACGAGCTTCTTCTGTTGGCACTCCAATATGTCCCATAAACATCACAAATGGTCCTTTTCTTCGATTAATTCCATCGATATATATCCAAAATGTCCATTTATTTGGCGCGTTTGATCCAGAAAAACACCGGTTACAACTTGCGCAACGTGACTACAAAATATCTCATAAGTTACCTGTAAGCTTTGTCCAAACATTTCAAACTACTTTTGTAATACAACTTTAGGTATTTTTTTAACGTAAATAATCAATAAAATTTAAGACTGGATGATCTGTGTTCAATACCGGACGGGATGATCTGTGTTCAATACTGGAGGAAAACAAAGTGTAGCTAGCTTTCAGGTCACGCGCCTCTAACAAAGAGTACACTTCCCTCGAGCATCATTCTGAACAGTGCTGCTTCTTCATTTCTCAAAGGAAAAACCTCAACCAATTTCTAAAGACTGTTGACATCCAGTGGAAGCGATAGGAACTTCAAGATGGTCCCTTAGAGATCTGGATTCCCAATGAAAACCCATTGAAAAGAGTGACCTCAAAAAAAAAATGATGAATGGTTTGTCCCCGGGGTTTTGCCTGCCAAATAAGTTCTGTTATACTCACAGACATGATTCAAACAGTTTTAGAAATTTCAGAGTGTTTTCTATCCAAATCTACTAATAATATGTATATCTTAGCTTCTGGGCCTGAGTAGCAGGCAGTTTACTTTGGACACGCTTTTCATCCGGACGTGAAAATACTGCCACCTATCCCAGAGAAGTTAATAAATACAAATACAAACACTTTTTGTGTATCTATGGCTTTCCCTCTCATTATTTGGATGATTGGGGAAAGGAATGTTAGGGAAACGTTTTGGGAAGGTTGCAGTGCCCTAGCCTCTCTTTCCACTCAAAGTTGCCTCTTCATCACCCGTGTCTGTGATGAGTTAACCTACAGCAGAGAGAGCGAACACACACTGCAGGGCTCATGCCGACACACACTTTCCGACATTCCGTCACCCCTCTTGCTAAACGCTTGGAACTTATTTGTGTGTGTGTGTGTGTGTTAACCCCGGTGTCCTGGCTAAATTCCCAATCTGGCCCTCATACCATCCAGGGCCACCGAATCATCCCTAGCTTCCAATTGGCTCATTCATTCCCCCTCTTCTTCTCTGTAACTATTCCCCAGGTCATTGCTGTAAATGAGTTCTCAGTCAATTTACCTAGTAAAATAAGAGTAAAATAGAAAATAAGATGCCAGTTCAGTTCCCAAACAAAGATGTCTGTGTATGTGTGTGTGTACGTGCAAGTTCACTATGTGTGTGTACTTGCTTGCATACTATCTGTGTGTGAGTCGATGAGCCAGCTAGGTGTCTGTCAGGCAGACAGGAGCAGCCGAGTGCTGAGTGGTGATTTTTGACTGAGCGGTTGAGGCTCTGTGGGCTTCTTTGTTTGTCTGATATGGAACTTGATTGTGTTTTGACTTGCATAGTTCTGGCTGCCATCACAGCTCTAAAATCCCCAAACGAGATACTGCACATTTGAGAGAGATGCCTGATCCCCAGATGTTTCTCTCTCAGCCCTTCAGGGATATGTCTTCATTCACTCTGTGTGGATGGTGTTTATGTTTGAGAGGCATGAAGGTATTACCAGCCTGTCACCCATCACCTCCCCTGCCTCAGGGACCAGAGGACTGATATCTTACCAATGTTAAATAGACGTTAGTAATGGATCTTTTGTTCCAGAGCCATATATATATATATATATCACACACACACACTATCGTTCAAAAGTTTGGGGTCACTTAGAAATGTCTCATTTTTAATAGAAAAGCACATGTTTTTTGTCAATTAAAATAACATCAAATTGATCAGAAATACAGTGTAGACATTGTTAATGTTGTAAATGACTATTGTAGCTGGAAATGGCTGATTTAAAAAAAAAATAATGGAATATCTACATAGGCTTACAGAGGCATATTATCAGAAACCATCACTCCTGTGTTCCAATGGCATGTTGTGTTAGCTAATCCAAGTTCATCATTTTAAAAGGCTAATTGATCATTAGAAAACCCTTTTGCAATTATGGTAGCACAGCTGAAAACTGTTGTTCTGATTAAAGAAGCAAAAAAGCTTTCTTTCTTTAGACTAGTTGATTATCTGGAGCGTCAGCATTTGTGGGTTCGATTACAGGCTTGTCAATCTATTCTTGTTCTGAGAAATGAAGGCTATTCCATATGAGAAATTCCCAAGAAACTGAAGATCTCGTACAATGCTGTGTACTACTCCCTTCATAGAACAGCGCAAACTGGCTCTAACCAGAATAGAAAGAGTGGGAGGCCCCGGTGCACAACTGAGCAAGAGGACAAGTAGATTACAGTGTCTAGTTTGAGAAACAGACTCCTCACAAATCCTCAACTGGCAGCTTCATTAAATAGTACCCGTAAAACACCAGTCTCAACGTCAACAGTGAAGAGGCGACTCCGGGATGCTGGCCTTCTAGGCAGAGTTCCTCTGTCCAGTGTCTGTGTTCTTTTGCCCATCATAATCTTTTATTTTTATTGGCCAGTCTGCGATATGGCTTTTCTTTGCAACTCTGCCTAGAATGCCAGCATTCCGGAGTCTCCTCTTCACTGTTGACGTTGAGAGAACGTGTTTCCACTTCTTCAGAGTTCAATGGCGGCGGCGCTTTACAACATCTCCAGCCGACGCTTGAACAGTTATTGTGCTGACATTGCTTCCAGAGGCAGTTAGAACTCTGTAGTGAGTGTTGCAACCGGGGACAGTTGATTTTTACACGCTATGCACTCGGCGATCCCGTTCTGTGAGCTTCTGTAGCCTGCCACTTTGCGGCTGAGCTGTTGTTGCTCCTAGACATTTCCACTTCACAATATCGGGGCAGCTCTAGCAGGGCAGAAATTTGACAAACTGATTTGTTGGAAAGGTGGCATCCTATGATGGTGCTGCATTAAAAGTTACTGAGGTCTTCAGTAAGGCAATTCTACTGCTAATGTTTGTCTATGGAGATTGCATGGCTGTGTGCTCCATTTTAACACCTGTCAGCAACGGGTGTGGCTGAAATGGCCGAATCCACTAATTTGAAGGGGTGTCCACATACTTTTGTGTCACATACATACATACATACATACATACATACATACATACATACATACATACATACATACATACATACATACATACATACATACATGTGTGTGTATGTGTATATATATATATATATATATATATACATACATACATACATACATACATATACACACACGTATGTGTATATATATATATATATATATATATATATACAGTGGGGAGAACAAGTATTTGATACACTGCCGATTTTGCAGGTTTTCCTACTTACAAAGCATGTAGAGGTCTGTAATTTTTATCATAGGTACACTTCAACTGTGAGAGACAGAATCTAAAACAAAAATCCAGAAAATCACATTGTATGATTTTTAAGTAATTCCTTTGCATTTTATTGCATGACATAAGTATTTGATACATCAGAAAAGCAGAACTTAATATTTGGTACAGAAACCTTTGTTTGCAATTACAGAGATCATACATTTCCTGTAGTTCTTGACCAGGTTTGCACACACTGCAGCAGGGATTTTGGCCCACTCCTCCATACAGACCTTCTCCAGATCCTTCAGGTTTCGGGGCTGTCGCTGGGCAATACGGAATTTCAGCTCCCTCCAAAGATTTTCTATTGGGTTCAGGTCTGGAGACTGGCTAGACCACTCCAGGACCTTGAGATGCTTCTTACGGAGCCACTCCTTAGTTGCCCTGGCTGTGTGTTTCGGGTCGTTGTCATGCTGGAAGACCCAGCCACGACCCATCTTCAATGCTCTTACTGAGGGAAGGAGGTTGTTGGCCAAGATCTCGCGATACATGGCCCCATCCATCCTCCCCTCAATACGGTGCAGTCGTCCTGTCCCCTTTGCAGAAAAGCAGCCCCAAAGAATGATGTTTCCACCTCCATACTTCACGGTTGGGATGGGTTCTTGGGGTTGTACTCATCCTTCTTCTTCCTCCAAACACAGCGAGTGGAGTTTAGACCAAAAAGTTATATTTTTGTCTCATCAGACCACATGACCTTCTCCCATTCCTCCTCTGGATCATCCAGATGGTCATTGGCAAACTTCA